>NW_019029036.1:0-256694 GCF_002105155.1 Lobosporangium transversale | reverse complement strand
CATAGATTTAACCACAACAGCAATAGCGGCTACCCCACCGCCAACTACTATGGTGCCACATTCCATTAGAAAACGCAAAGAGCCCTCAGACAGCCCTGCTCAGCATGACACTCAGCTGTCAAAGAGACGACGAAATGAAAAGAAACAAGGGCAAAGAGAAATAGCAGGCAGCCAGTACAGTAGATCAGGTGCCTCCCGTGCTAAGGATATAAAAAGCTATACCCCAATGACCCCACCATCGTTAACTGCTAATACAGTTAATGATTGGTCATCACCCTCGTCGTGGATGCGATCAAGCAATTATAACAATCGCAATCCCAACACACCGTCGTCAAATAGTGGTATAGCTAACGATGTCTCGTCGTCCTACTCGTGGACGCGATCAAGCAACTGTAATAATCGCAATCCCAACCAAATGCACAGAACGCTTATGCGTGGTCCAGCAACTAAATTGGAAACGATATGGGAATCAGTATGGGAATCTGAACCATACCTTGTGCCTCAAGCAAAAGATGACGAGGCAACTGCAATATCGAATCGAAATGGCGCGGCTGCTATCTATGTACGTTCTTCTCACGATACAGCAGCAACAGCCTTGTTATCAACAGTGGTATCATCGGCATCAGTTAAATCCACTGGTTCGCAACCTGACCACGTTATCCAGACTGATGCAGTAGAGGGCTCCACAGCTTTGATCAGCCCAAAACCCAGGCCCCATGAGTAGGAAATATCCGAAAGAGAAAGTAAGCATATGAGACATTATGCAACTGAGGATTGCGGCTCTAAACCTAAAACAGAAACATTAACAGCAACAGCAATAGCGGCAGCGGCAATCACGCAAACACTCACATCGATATCCTCACTTTTTATATCTGGATTCAAAGCAGCAAGAGAGTTCAAAGAGAAGCAATGTAACAGTATTTAGTCTTAAGCCTGCAAAGGTTTGTTTAATATATAGCCTTAAGCCTGCAAAGGTTTGATTTAATATTTATAATAAAACTATCTTTGTCTCTCCATTCGATGCTGAATGAGGCAGACTGACAGGGTTTCGGTTCATATCCTAAATCGTTCATACTCTAGCTTGAGTTTACTGCGGTGCTCTAGAGTGATAGGAGAGAGGAAGGTAAAGAAAGGAAATAAAAATAAAAAAAATACTCATAATATCTCCAGCAATTAAAAGCCGCCCTCGAATAGATGGATTTGCTGTCTTCATCAACGAACTGTGAAGCCCGTCTTTTGTGAAGTAGTACAGGGGGTCAAGGGAGTACATATCTTGTGCCCATCAGCGGTCCGATGAACTCAGGTATAGCTTGGCATAGTCCTTTATGAGAGCCTTGATCATGCTTCCTCAACCGGATCGGGATTAATTCAAGACTTAATTTTGGGAACTTTAATCTAGGAACCCATGTTCAGCAAGAAACAGCCATGGGAAGAGTAGTCCGAGCAAGCCTGGATCTTTGAACGTAATCTCCTCGCGGACAATTACATCCACACCGAGGACTTGTTCACCTATGTCGATATTCGTGGTGCTATTTAAGTCAAGGAGATCAAAGTTGTTTATATTATTGCTGCCGGGCGGAGGACTTCAATTAGGGCTCCGCTATGACTGTCATACAATGTTCTAACCTTATGAATAGAAATGGAAGCGCCCCTGAGGCGCAATCCCAAGCAGCATGTAATAACTGGGGCCAGATATTGAATACTTCGAGGGGACAGGTTCGAGCAAAGTGTGAAGACCAAATTCAATAAAGCTTTGTTGGGCCATTAAAATATCTGCTCCCGCACCTTCCTTTTCCCCTACTTGGTCGGTAACGGCTGGTGCTGCAAGTGAAGCCGGTTGGAGCACACGGTCGATCATGTACTGAACAAATAGATCAATGTTCACTGTCGAGTGACCCCATTAGAGCTAGGAAATATTATGCAGTTAATACTGGGATGGCTACTCGTACCCCCGCCCCTTCACCATCGCCACGATCCTTAGGCCGTCTCGGGTGGCGCAAGGAACGGGCCGCTCTCCCATTTTACAAGAGGGCGTTGAATCCCATATAGGTCGGCCAAGGGGTTCAAGTTCTGCTTGGGAAAGCTGTGCCAGATGAGAGATCGCTACAGTACGCATTTCCAAGTGTCTAGGTTTCTTGCAGACTTGAAAAAATAGCCCGACTTCATCTTCGATTATATTCGAGTTGTTACCTCTAAGATTCTAAGGTTGGTGCATCCCAATAGTGTCTCTGATATCTCCCCAAGCCCGAATACCCATACATAAACGAAAAATTAGTGATTGTGGATCTATGGGCCTTGATGAGGTTGAGGAGATCGTTCGAGATTGAAGAGCGTGTTGGTATATCATAACTGACGCGATTGAGGCGGGTACAGCCTTTCAATGACCTGCAATCCCCTGGTAGGTTAATAAATAAATGAAGCTCCTCGATGTGCTCCTTGTTGTTCTGTAGCGCTTCCCATGGGAACCCTGAATCATCTGCCACAAAGATGTGCTTCCATATGGATCCGACAAGTGTGTTATGGAGAGTCTGGGATGAGAATATAATTAATGACATAACGATAACTGTAATTCTAGACATCTTCTAGTGAACATACCAAGGCAATATAACCACGTGTGTGGCTGTGGAAGGTTGGATATTCCGACATTCGACATTAAATAAGTATAATGTGTCCAAATTTGGAATAATAAATGTGTCTATGGCGCTGTTCAAGTGGTTGGGAGTTGGGCGGTTGATACCTACATTGCTCATACCCAAGCGCTTAATTTCCTTGCATACTTGAAAAAATTGATCGACTTCATCTTCCTGTATAGGTATACCATTAACACTCAAGTCTTCAAGGTGAACACATTCAAGTAATGCGCCCATATATATCGTAAACTTGAATGGTGCAATTTAAGCTTGATGATTGTGGAATTGTGGGCCTCGATGAGATTGGGAAGATCACGAGAAGGAGTAAAATCCCAAAATAGCTTCACAAAGGAGATGGTGTATTTGAGACAATGGCGCCCTTGTAATGAGCAGTAATCCTTGATAGCTTTATATAAAACTCAAGTTCGTCGGTATATTTCTTATTGTGCCTCACCAGTAGGATATCCTAAATCTTCCTGAAAGATCTTTTTCCAGATGAATCTGACAAGTGTGTTGTGGAAAATCTTGGAGATACAACGATAATTAGCAATGCCGCTCTGAGGGAGGAAGCCACCAACAATTGAAATAATTCCCAGAAGACTCAAGGGATTCAATTGAGAGTTGAGAAGATGAAACGAGGTTGTGTGACGCGTTTCGGCGGCTTTGCCACTACATTTTTATTTCTGGCCAATAAGATGTGCAGCTCTTATTTAGAGCCTAATGGAATCTTCCTACCTTTTTGCTTGCCAGCTAAACTGTTTTATGTGTCTTCTCAGATGTTTAGTAGCTCCACCTTCCCCTTCTTTGGATCACAACAATAAATATCAGATTTTAGTACTAATGTTGGAAAATTTGCGGATTTTACCTCAGTGCATATTAGTATCATTTCCATCCCCGCCCCGAGCGCCTATTTTTTTTTGTTGAGAGCACATGGAAGTGATACTAGACATTCATAAACAAAGATGCAACTGATACTAACTTACTCGCACAAATCCCATGGAAAGTGATACTAAGATCTTCTTTCTTTGATACATGTACTAAAATATGGCCCACACAAATCCCATGCAAAATGAAGTTGAATATTTTATTGTCTTTGAAAAAAGCAGACACTACATGTTGATGCTAGCCAGTATGTTTCGCTTGCAATGCACGGAAGGCATGCCATTTCTAGATGCCTCGACCGAGTCTTCTGCTTAATCACTTCTTTCCTTCTTTCCACTTTTGCTACATAGGATTTGTGCGGAGCGTTTTTAGTATCAATGTATCTTTATTTGTGGATGCTTAGAATCAGTGTGTTTGTGGAAAAAAAAAAAAAAAAAAAAAAAAAAAACATTTCTGTTATTTTGGTACGCAGTACGGCTAGTATGTCATACTAGACACCTGATACTATCAATACGATCATATTATATCGTTCATTTTTTTGTTCGGGTATTGCTTTCGCCTACTAAAAACAAAGCATCAGTATATCTTCTATTCTTGGCCTCTTAGAGAATTGAACATTTCTTCGATTGATTTGCATTCTTCACCAAGTGGTGACTAAAAATAATCTGTTATTAACAACTTTAACAACTTTATTTGGAGTAATCAATTGTAACAAGCAGAGTTGTATCAACTGGATCCCAGCGGCCATTCTCATCCCATGTTTTCACAAGAATAGTTTTATATCATTTAATAATATGCCCTTCAAGCAAGTGGTATAGCTGCAGGAGACCCGGGCAAGAATTACTAAATAGAGTTTATTTTTTACAGTTTGGTAAAAACACCACATGAGTTATAAAAGCTGTTTTTATTATCATCTACACAATTGCAACCACATCGTCGTTTATTTGCGGAATAGTTAGAATTCAAGAGACCCATGGTTAGGAAATAGGACGACGATATCGTGCGATTGAAGGAACTCTGTCACTAAACGGCGCGGGCCTGGCTCGTTGCTTACAACACCGTACCAGTGCTTAATATTTGGCCAATTAGTTACGATCCATTCCGCATCCTCAAGCTGAATCTGTTGATGTTCATCGTATTGGAGCAATAACATACCCAGGCGCTTCAGATTGATTAGTTCATCCAGACCTGCTCTTAGACTCAAGTCCAGCGTTCGAACATCTCTAGATCCAAAGCCCTGCCCTGTCAAACCAAGACCCGTTAGTTGAGTCAGCTTGCCTAGCTGTCTAAACACAGCACGCTGCTTCTCCATGCCTTCTTCAGTCTCTGTATCGACATCAGATTCAAGCTGGATGGTCAAAGTGATGAGGCCAATACTGACCCACTCTGCTCCATCGACAATTTCTGTCACTGTAATCTTAGATCCCCGCAGGTGCTTCAGACGTGGGCAATTGGATAAGATCGCTTGAACAATGCCATTAGCCCTCTCACTTTGGCTATTGATTGTCAGCTGCTCAATTGTATCGCAGAGCCTCCGACACCCACTTTCCCGTACTATAAATCCATCCTTCAAAATCTCTCGTTCCTCTGCTAGCAATTCTCGCATAGAGAGTGGGCCGAAATCACAATTTAGAATATGTAGCTCTCTTAATCCAGTCATTTGTTTGAGAAGTGCCGCCATATCCTCGTCTCTTGTTTCCATGGTGAGGTATAGCTCTTGTGGATTTATCAGCATGCAGGGGTGGTGAAGGGATGCTGCCCTCTCAAAGTCAATATAATCCTGATCTCGCTCCAAAAAATTCTCCATATAAAAATCAGAGAGAGATACTAAGCGCAGTCCTGGACATCTCCTAATGAATATACCAAAGCAATGCGTTGCTGTGTACGGATGTGGAGGGTTGGATATTTCGACAAATTCAAAGAATAGTGTGGTCATATTTGGGAAAATGAATGCATCCGTGTCATCACTCAAAAAACCGAGAGGTAGCTCGATGCTTACGATGTACATCTCCAAGCGCTTGAGGCTCTTGCAGACTTGAGAGAAGAGATTAAATTCATCATTGCTTATCTTTGTGTCAATAATTACCAACGTCTCAAGATGGATACATTTCACTAGCGCCCCCCATATCTCTCGTAAACTTGAACCACAGAATGAAATCTTGGTGATGGTGGATCTGTGGGCCTTGATGAGATTGGAAAGATCATATAAGTCTGAAGAATGCCGAGATAGGCCAGAGTAGTTGATGTGTTGGAGGTGAGCACAACCTTGCAAAGATCTGTACTCCTTTGGGAAGCTGTACTGAAACACAAGCTCCTCAATATATTTCTTGTTGTTCTCCAATGCTTTCGTTGTAGGACACTGTAACTTCACGTTGATCTCTTTCCAGAGGAATTTGAAAAGCGTATCGTGAAAAGCCTTGGAGACACGAATACAACACAAGACATCTTTTCGATCTAGGAAGGTGCCGATGAGTGAAATGATCTCTGGCATCTTCAAAGGATTCAATTTGGGGTTGTCCATCATGCGAAGTGGATGATGGAGATGGAGTGATCAAACAGGTGATGGAGTAATTAAACAAATGATGGAGTGAGATCAATGTGATGAAACGCTCTCTATCCGACTGGAGTCGCTTTAATGACAATGGGATGCAAAATTGCTCAGCATTTGCAGGCCTGTGCGTGTGTGCTCAACTGATGGTGTTTACCAAAATTACATTCAGAATTTCGCACAAGACTGATGCATGATGCGGCATAAGAGGTGTCCAATCAGTAGCGGACGAGATCGATTCTGGCGTTATAATCCATACGTTCTTGCTGGAAAGCTTCTTGGCCATATTGTCTGGTATGACGGTATCTTGCTCCTACATTAAGCATATGTTACTAATCTCGTATTATCACCCCATTCAGTGGTCGCTTGCAATACACGCTCCTTTTCGGCCGTCGTTCGCCAGGTTCTACATCGGTTAACATCTGCATCAGATTTTGCATCAGCCGTCTCCACGGCTTGTATAGCCTCTGATGGCGGGAGTACTGAAAGAAATGCATGGTTCCCATAGAGCTTTCGTTGGCATTGTTGGAGGGTAATTTCCTGTAGACCTTGTAGTCAGAAGTTGAAAGGTTTAGTGCAGACTTTTTTTGAGTGCACAGGTACTTAAATAATTTTCTTTTTTTAAATCTTTGGTGATGGAAGCTGCAGGGGAGTGTATTTCGCAGGGGAATCGGAGGAATGGATGAGGTTATGATAAGGATCCCAGGACCATCCTATTCAGCACTTAACAACTACAGGTTCTTATTCATGGAGTCAGGAAGTAATCAAAGCCCATTAATCTATCCTTTTTCTATCGGAGAGCATAGGAGTGTTGTGAGTTGAGTGGCTCCCACGTTTGCCAGAACGCTATTTTTTTAATGTTGATAGTATTAGCACCACGATGATATTCTCTTTATAGGCACGGGTAACTTCAAAGGGAATAGAAGGTCGTACCAATTAGTTTATTAACTACAGAATAATAGCTACCACAACTAGGTCTCAAGCATTGTCCATTGCGAACCTTCCCTAACACAATCAAGATCATCGCTTTTATCGGTATCGAAGCTAGCTGTAAAAGATCCTGGCAAGCTTTTTCAAATAAATTACATTCCTTACAACTAGATAAGTTTGCAAGACGAATTATGAAGGGCACTTTTTATTTTATCTTCACCTTTGTAGCCATAGCTTCGCCATTAAGGAAGTTGATTTTCCTAAACGGTATCAAAACTATATTTATCATGAAGCAATAATTTCTTTATTATTCTAAACATTGATCCAAGGAGTGAATATTGTGAGATTGGAGTAAGTCAGTCACTAACTTGCGTGTGTCTAGCTCTCTGTTCACAACACCTCTAAGATATTTAATTTTCGGCCAATTATTTGCAATCCAAGTCGCATCCTCAAGTTGCATCTGTTGATACTTATCATGTTTGAATGATAACGTCCATAGACGTTTCAAGTTGACTAGTTCATCCAGACCTGCTCTTAATCTCAAGTCCAACGTCCGAATGTTTTCAAGCTGTGGGAACCACCCTGTTATATCAAGGATCTCCAGGTGAGCCAACTTGCCTAGCTGTCTAAACGCAATACGCTGCTTCGCCATGCCTTCTGCAGTCTCTGGATCAACATCAACCTCAAGCAGAATCCGCATTTCAGTCAGTCCAGCGCTAACCCATTCTGCTCCATCGACAATTTCAGTCAATCTGATTTCAGCCCCCGACAGGTTCTTCAGACGTGGACAGTTGGATAGGATCGCTTGAATCACGCCATCAGTTCTCTCAATCTTTCTATTACATTTAAGCGTTTCAACTGTGTCGCAGAGCCGCCAATCCCTTCTTTTCCGTACTATGCGCCCATCATCCGAAATCTCTTGCTCATCTGCTAGTAATTCCCGCATAGAGAGCTGTCCGAACTCACACCATGGAGCTTCTAGCCTTATGAGTTCTGTCATCTGTCTGAGAATTGCCGCCATATCCTCGTCTTTTATTTCCACACATGAAAAGGATAGATCCGATACATTTTTAAGTATGTAAGGATGATTAAGAAATGCTGCCCTGCAGAAATCAACATCTTTTTGCTCTATGGTCTCAGCGATCTCTTGAAAAGGATGAAAGCTTAATGATCTTAATCCTGGACACCTCCTTGCCAACATACCGAGGCAATACAACGATGTGCGCTGTGGTGGAGTGTTGGTTATTTGGACCTCATAAAAGCTTAGTGTATTTATATTTGGAAAAATGAATGTATCCGTATCATCGTCCAAGAAGTCGGCGGGTAGCTGAGAAATGGTTGTACCGACCATATCTAAGCAGCTAAGTTTCTTGCAGACTCGAAAGAAGAGTTCGACTTCACCACCACTTATTTTTGAATGCCAAATGCTTAGTTTCTTAAGATGGGCGCATTCTAGTAATGCTTCCCATATCTCTCGTAAATCCGAACAATCGAAATACAACTGGGTAATTGTGGAACTGTGGGCCTTGATGAGATTAGAGAGATCGCGCAGGTCTGAAGTATCCCGTAATAATCCCACAATGCAGCTGATGCACTTGAGGTGGCTACAGCCCTGCAGCGCTAGGTATTCCTTTGGAAAGCCAAAATGAAACTCGAGGTGTTCAATATATTCCTTGTTTTTCTGTAATGCTTCATCGTCAGTTGGGTACTTTGAATCACGAAGAATGATCCTTTTCCAGATGGTTTTGACAAGTGTATTGTGGAAAGTCTTGGAGATGCGGAGACAATGGACGATGTCACCTCGAGAGAGGAAATCACCAACGCGTGAAACAATTTCTGGGAGATCCAAGGGATTCAATTTGATGTTGCCCATCATGTCATTCTCTGAAGAGAGGAGAGTTGCTGATGAAGTGAGCTTATGAAACGCACTGGCCTTGTCAGAATTATTTTGTTTCTAGCCAATAAGATTTATTCTGTGAGCATTACATGAACGCAATAGTTAGCCTTGTAAAGTATTTTCATGCATATTCCGCGATCAAATGATCTCTATTTGGAGAGTCTTTTTTTTATAGTTCGATGTCGAGAAAACTAACGAAGACATGAGCGATGTTGATTTTTTTTTTTTTTTGCGGGAGAACAAAAAGTGAAAAAATACTCAGACTTCCCTGCGTCCTCCTGGTCACCCGAGTATGTGTACCTGTCTGAACACACATCCTCTGGGTGAACGAAGACACCAAGCAGCTGTTAGAGCGTATTCTGCTCCTCGACATTCCTCCCAAGGCCGCAATGTTGGAATGGCTACAGGGAACAAGAGGGGTCTTGATACAGGCTCTCTTTTGTGAAATTGGAGGGATCGCATGGTACATGGATATCGGGACAAAGTACCCTGCAGCCACAAGACAAAGATATAGCTTGATTCAAGCTCAAAGAAACGATTTCTATTAACGGCCCTGTTCTGGATCTACTCGCCTATGACGCAACGCAGACGAAGAAATAGCGGCAGTCTGATGTAGATGAAGAAAACCCCAGCCATAAATTGGAACTGTTTCAAGAATTCCCCAATACGACGTGTTCAAAGGCCGCCGGTGAAGATCTGGCAGATGAAGGCTACGTAAACAAAAACCGGAAGGGAATAAGAGATACCTTGTCACACAGATATGACCTTATTTTATTTTTTTTTAAACAAAAATAAGTAAACACGGAAAGCCATAGAACCCTTGCTGTTAAACGACTACCATTTGAAATGCTTAGGTTAAGCATGGGGACACTTCGCTATAGGGGCGCACGAATTTTACACCAGCGCCCGCTGTCCCCCAAGAGGTTATTGGTATAGGGACGATAACAAATGCTAAAATTGGCACATTTGGTTCCCTCTTTCCTGGTTCATTTTTTGGAAATATGATGAGTGCTCTCAAGAGGCGCGGTTTGTAGTCATGGTACGTATAACTACTTGACCTAATGGGATTATGAATATTGTGAACAATCTCCTTTATATTAAATTTGTTTTCAAGTGAGCTGATGAAAGAGGCAGCATACATTTGCTCATGCCCAACGTTAGTCGCCAGAATGTGTTTATGAACCCTTAAAAAATAAAGAAAAAGAAGCGGCCTTAATTTTCAAGCAAAGTACATTTGGGGGAAGTAATTTAGCGTGAGCAATGCATATCGAATCACCCCTAGCAGCCAACACATACAACTTTATGTATACCACATACCAACAGCCCCACTAGAGCCCTAGGCACTGTTCCTAGCTATATACATGTATTACTAATCAGCTTGCTACCAATAAGCTGACACAGTTTAGTCCATTGGCTTTGCTATTGATTGTCGCTACTAATCTTCTATTCCTATTTGAGGACATTTGCATTCACAATAATCACAGATCCATCACATTTTCAGACAAAAGACAAAGATCATTATATCTGATCTTGTCTTTTAATATTTATTGTTAATTGTTTTCTCTGCTGTGGTTTCCAAGCTGCATCTTGGCCCAAGAGTGGCAATGCCCTTGGTACGTGTGCATGGCTGGATATTTCCTAGTAGGCTTGGATTCTTTTGATGATGCTTTTTAGCATATCCTTTGATGGTGCCTTGGCTAACTGGCCTTGGTAACCTTGGTTGACTGGGCCTAGTGACCTAGCTTTGGGTTGGCTGCCCTTGGTTAGCTGCTTTTGATTGTCTGGGCTCTTTCAGGTTACCCTTGATGGATTTTGGCTTTGGTAGTCTTTGATTTCCTTGATTGCGGCAAATTGTGTTTGATTAATTGCGGCTGCCTTCGATTGCTTTGACTAAGGTTTTCTGTCTTTGATTTTGTTGAGGCAATCTCTGGCTAGTATGGCTGAGGCAACCTTCTACCGGCTTTGGGCCTTGGCTGGCTTTCAATGAGGTTTCTTTTGGTTGAGTGGAGTGAGCTTGTTGGCTTTTTTTTTTTTTTTTTTCTTTTTTTTTTTTTTGCGCTGACGTGGCTGCTATCTGCTGCTTGCTTTCTGGCTTCTGGCTTCTGCTTTTTGGTTTCTGGCTTCTGGCTTCTGCTTTTTGGTTTCTGGTTTTTGGTTTTTGACTTTTGGTTCCTGGCTTCTGGCTCCTGGCTTCTGGCTTCTGCTTTTTGGTGTCTGGTTTTTGGTTTTTGACTTTTGGTTCCTGGCTTCTGGCTTTTGGCTCCTGACTTCTGGCTTCTGACTTCTGACTTCTGACTTCTGGCTTCTGGCTTCTGGCTTCAGGGAGGTTTTTTTTTGATTTTTTTTTTTTGGTTTTTTTTTTTTTGGTTTTTTTTTTTTTTTGGTTTTTTTTGGTTTTTTTTTTTTTTTTTTTTTTTTTTAAGTATTTTTTGGAGTTTTTTTGGGGTTATTATATTGGCCGTTGGCTGTGAACTGTTGGCTGTGAACTGTTGGCTGTTGGCTGTTGGCTGTTGGCTGTTAGCTCTGAGTCTATCTCCTCAGACGCCCTACCTCGGTCTGATGCTCTTTCCCAGGCCTTCTGCTTTCCTCCATGGATCGTAGGCCTCGCTCCTCCAAGCAAAAGTCCCATTGCAGTGGTCTATCGAACAACTAATCAATGGAGCCTCACTTTGACCAGAGCACCTTTGGTTCAGACGGCAGGAAACAGGGGTCACACAACATGACGCCTCTACGCCATGCACCCACTACGACCAGGCGTCCCTGGCGCAGCATCGCTAATTGGATAGCCTAAGGATGATAAGTCAGTAACAATGAACTATTCACAAAGCCCTATAGAGCACCGAGTTGCCAAAGATTCCACCTAACCAGAGAGAACGAAAGCAAAGGTAAAACAGAATTAATATGCTCTTTGTGTCTTTCTTTTCACCTACCTTAGATGTTACCAGGCCTCGGTAACACCTGTTCCTGCTCCTGATCCTGATCCTGCTGGAGGGGGAATCTCCTTGACGGCCGAAGCTCGAGCTCTACAGGACCCAGTGAATAATTCATTGGTACTGACTTACCATTCTCAGGCTACCGCAACTGTGTGTCATCCTGTCCCTACGCGAAATCCCCAGAGGCACTCGGATCAAGTGAGGCCCAGAGACTAGAAGTTCTCTAGCGCCACCACAATGGTCCTTCCTCAAGGAGTCGTGAGGGTCCGACGGAGTGGAACCCCCCATCAGAGCAGATGAGGAGTTCGGAGGAGGCGGCAGAGAGGCCGGCGGAGGGGCCCCCGGGCTCCGATGGTAGGACGGAGTGGAGCCCTTATCGAATCGGATAGGCCTCTACGGAAAGAGCCGAAGAAATAAAGAAAAAGAAAAAAAAAAAAAAAAAGCGTGGTTAGAATACTATAAAGAATAGCATAACACAGCAACACCAAAAAAAAAAAGAAAAAAAAAGTGCAATATGTTTACTCAATAAGAGAGAGTACTTACAGATCCGCTTAGGGCCCCATTTCGATAAGCACTGCATGAGCTTATTGCAGTCTTTGGGATGGTCGCCGCTGAGCATCCATCGGTAGTGTTTCTTGTGATGACTAGAAGGACAAAGGCAAAAAAATAGGAGTAAGTTAATGGACCTGCTGGACTCATTTAGCAATAGCTAAACAGTGGGTGACGGTAGGCAAGACAAAACGAAGCCATACATATGCTAGATACTTACTTGATGACGGCTCTATAGTGGATTGTATTTCACGGCTGGAATAGAGCATTTTTTATGGTCTCTGTGTGGCCTTTATAAGGCATGTGAAGGGGAGGTGGAGAGGATGTGGGTGAAGAGAGGAGAAAAGAAAAGAAAAGCTGAGGGGGAGACGAAGGGTATTTATGAAAATTGTTTTTCTTTTTGTGTCGTCGATATGACGTTTTACAGCAACGCAAAGGAAACTTGGTATCCCACTGCCAAAGGTATTAAATAATAATACTAATAGCCATCATATGTCAGCAATAAAGAAAGCCATTGTGAAGTATAATAGTAAGCGAATGAGTGAGTAAAAAATAAATATTTGAAATGTAAAGAGATAACGCGTTCAGAGGGCAATGCCACAAAATTATTATTTTTCCGCCATGACGCCTTCGGTCAGATGTTCGCATGAAAACTCTGTTTTCTGGTTGGTCAAAACATTTACACGGCAGATAAGAGAAGCAGACATTGTCCATCTTCGGTAAAATTAACCTTTTTTATCTCCAAATGCTGTATGAATGAGTATGGAAAGAACCATTGAGTCAAATATAATGAATAATACAAAATAATGCATTATATAGACATATACTTTCTTGCTGTCGACGGCGAGGGCTCTTTGGCGGATTGTGCTTTGGAGAAAAGGAGAAAGGATGAATGCTGAGTGGTTTTTGTAATCGCTCAGGGAAAATAGTAAGTGAAACCAATTTGTGATCTCAAAGTATTGACTGAATAGCAATACAAATACGACATTTTGCTTTTATGCAAGAAAAAAAAGAAAAGAAAACGGCATAGCGGGAATTGAAATCAATAATCTGTGCACCTGTGATATCATTCGTCAATTTTCATATGCTTACAAGGTGGAGAAAGAGAACAACATTCCATCCTCAAAGATATGCAGGGTCATACATACAACAATCTGCCTGCCCACAACAAGAGCACGAGCCACATTGCCCTCTTTGTATGGTGTACAACAAAGAAAGAAAGAAAAAACAGTGAGCAATGTGCTGTAGCTGGAGTAAAAGGACGAGACCCAAAGTACAAGCATATTAAAACTCGCATACTCTGTTTCTCACTCGCATAATCAGCTACTATTCACTATTCTTTATTACACATTTTGCATTGTATTGTATGGAAATAAAAATAAAAATAAGAAATAAAATAAAATTAAAATAAAAGTAAAATTAAAATAAAAATAGAATTAAAAATAAAAATAAAAATAAAAATAAAAATAAAAATAAAAATAAAAATAAAAATAAAAATAAAAATAAAAATAAAAGTAAAATAAAAGTAAAAATAAAAGTAAAAAAAATAAAAAAAAGAAGTGGTATACTGAGGATTGTACCACACTCTCGAAAAACGGCAACCCGCCGGAGCATAGTCATCACAATAGTCTATCCTACTCTTGTTAGGATCCATCAAAGTACCCTTGTCGCCGGCACCAAGTTAGCATACAATATATGTGTAGCTTCATTTTGTTTCGCCTGTGATTATCCACTGTCTACCCTACCACTAAACAAACCCACCACCTCGCCCCCATCCTTTTTTATAATAATTTGTGTAAGCACGCAGCTGTAGAGGATGAGAGTGTGTGGGTTGCAATGGCGTCGGTGTTGCAGACACTAGCAGCAACCACTGCGTGAGAGGCTTTGATGCACTTGGCTGTGTTCTTGGTGCTTTATTGTTTAGTGCAAGATGTCAATAGGAGGAGCGATGGTGGATGCTGGACAAATCCAAGACTCCTCGTGCATTTTGGATGATTCACTGAGCTTCAAAGCCTGTTTTTATTTTATATATTTTTTTTTATTAAGTAAATGTTTGAAGCCAAGTGGTAAAAAGATCCGACTTCTCGATGGACTTGTAAAGCCATCGGTAACAAACTTGACAGAGTCGTTCCTGGCCGCAGCAGCATCTGATAATTCCCACAGCTTCCCAAATGTTGAGTTTAATGAAGATAAATGGGGCCGTGTTTATCATGACGGTTCATTCCGCTGGTTTAATATCCACTTGAATAAGTTTTCAAACACCTATGGTGGCAAACCACTCAGTCTTTAAACTAGTTTGTCCATTGTATATTGCTATAGAAAATAAAATACTTTTATGAGATATGCTTTTTGCACACAGTTGAACTGATGAGCTCAATATCGATTTATTTGATGGTTACAAGGAGGGCGATACATCTAAAGTGACAGCTCGAGAGTAATATAGTTCATGTGGTTGTTTATGGACAGATTTTCCTTACGAGTCTTGAAGACATCTGTTATAACTCATACGGTAATGAGGAGACTCTCACGATCGGAAGTGGAATAATGCTCTGACATCAAATACACGTATATTTATTTTACTTTTTTTTTTAACTTTTTGCTTTTTATTATATAATTTTTATTTTTATTTTCATTTTTACTTTTGTTTTTACTTTTGTTTTTACTTTACTTTTATTTTTACTCTTATTTTGAATTTTACTTTTATTTTTATTTTTATTTTATTTTTATTTTTACTTTATTTTAATTTTAATTTTACTTTTATTTTAATTTTATTTTATTTCTTATTTTTATTTTTATTTCCATACAATACAATGCAAAATGTGTAATAAAGAATAGTGAATAGTAGCTGATTATGCGAGTGAGAAACAGAGTATGTGAGTGAAAAACAGAGTATGCGAGTTTTAATATGCTTGTACTTTGGGTCTCGTCCTTTTACTCCAGCTACAGCACATTGCTCACTGTTTTTTCTTTCTTTCTTTGTTGTACACCATACAAAGAGGACAATGTGGCTCGTGCTCTTGTTGTGGGCAGGCAGATTGTTGTATGTATGACCCTGCATATCTTTGAGGAACATCAGTTTCAAGCAGGATTTATAGCCTGGTGAGATCGACTTAACCTGCGTGATCGACAATTTCTGCTATTGTAGTCTTACGTCCCACTAGTTCTCTCAAGTGTGGACAATTGAGTAGGATCGCTTCAACAATATTATCAGACTGTGCGCTTTGCTCGTTTATTCGCAGTCTCTCAATTGTATTGCGGAGCCTCCGAACCTTTCTTCCTCATGCTCTGTGTCCAGTGCTCCTATTCGAATAAGGTAAGTTCAGATTCGATTCATGTTCGAATGGATATTTAAATTCGATTGCTTTTCGAATGATTCGAACCATTCAAGCCATTCGATACTCGAATGACTCGAATTATCCAGAGCCATTCGAATCATTTGAACTTACCATGATTCATTTTCGATTCGAATGCATTCGAACCCATTCGAATTCGATATGTTCGAATCGAATAGGAGCACATAATGTGCCCATCTTCCAGAACCTTCTACTCGTTTGCTAACAATCCTTGGATAGAGAGTGCCCGAACTCACAATAGGGGACTTCTAGCCGCCTTAGTTCGATCATTTGCCTGAGCCACCATATCCTCGTCCTTTACCATCATGCATGGTAGGCATAGATCTAATTGATTTGTCGGCGTGTAAAGATGATCAAAGAACGTTGTCCTGTAGAATCCTGATACCTATCAAATCTTAGCGAGCATAGTTGCGGGCATCCCCAGGTCAACATGCCGAGACAATGTAACGATGTATGTGAATGTGAAGGAACGGATATATTTTTTTTATTTATTTAAATTTAGTCAAAAGTACGATACTCTACGAGAATATCGTGTGATAGGAGTATGTCAGTTACTAATGTACGTGCACCTGGCTCGCAGTTCACAATACCATACACGTCATTAAGACTTGGCCAATTGTTTATAATCCATGTCGCATCCTCAGATTGCATTCGTTGATGCTTATCGCCTTCGAAGAATAACCAAAAAAGTCGCTTCAGGTTGACTAGTTCATCCAATCCTGATCTTAGCCTCAAGTCCAGTGTCCGAACTTCTTCATTCCATGAATAATCTGGAGTCAAATTAAGAACCCTTAATTGGGTCAACTTGCCAAGTTGTCTAAACGCAGTACGCTGCATCTGTGGGCCCTCTGAACTCTCCAGGCCAACATCAACCTCAAGATTGACTGACATATGTGTCAGTCCAGTGCTAATCCATTCTGCACCAGCGATAATTTCTGTCAATGTAATCTTAGGTCCCCGTAGTTCCTTCAATCGTGGACAGTTGGACAGGATCGCTTGAACAACGCCATCAATTTCTCCAGTTTGTTTAATGAATTCCAGTATTTCAACTGTATCACAGAGTCTCCTATTCCTTCTTTTTCGTATTATATGTCCATCCTCCAGAATCTCTTGCTCTTCCGCTAATAGTTCCCGGATAGAGAGTGGACCGAAATCAGACCCTTGAAGAAATAACTGTCTTAGTTCAGTCAGCTGTTTAAGGAGTGCTGCCATATCCTCGTCCTTTATTTTCATGTTATAAAGCCATATTTTTGATAGGTCAGGCAGTGCGAAAGGACGATAGAGGAATGCCTCTCTGTAGAAATCATACTGATTCCCAGCAACTACCAGTGAACGTAGTCTTGGACATCTCCTTGTCAACATGCCGAGGCAATATGATGATGTATACGGATGTGGAGGGTTGGATATTTTGGTATGATGAAAATATAATGCGTTTATATTTGGGAAGATGAAGTTGTCCGCGTTGTCATCCATGAAGTCGGAAGGAAGTTGATGGATACATACGTGAGACATATCTAAATGCTTAACTTTCTTGCAAACTTGAAAGAATAGATCGGTTTCATCACTGCTTATTTGTGATCCATAAATCTTCAAGTACTCTAGGTGGGTGCATTCCATTAATGCTCCCCATATCTCTTGTAAACCAGGGCACTTGAATTCAAACAAAAACTTTGTAATGGTGGATCTGTGAGCCTTGATGAGATTGGAAAGATCGTTCGGGATTGAAAAGTCTTGGGATGACCTCATAGAGCAATTGATATATTTGAGGCGCTTGCAGCCTTGTAATAACCTGAACTTCTGTGGGAAGATGTTATAAAATACAAGCTCCTCAATATGTTCCTTGTAGTTCTGTAGCGCCTCAAAAGTAGGCTCCTTTGAATGAGATCCAGTCTGTATTTTTTTCCATATGAATTTGACAAGTGTATTGTGGAAGGCCTTGGAGACACGAATACAGTGTAAGAGGTCACTTCGGTCTAGATAATCACCAACAAGCGAAAGGATTTCTGGAATCCCAAAAGGATTCAAAATGAGGTTGTTCATGCAAAGTCAGAGATAGGGAGAGAGGAGAGAGATGATGGAGCAATTGATGCTTGATGATGCACACATGATTGCCAGGGCACGTGATCAAATGATTACTAAGAAATAGCCAATTCCTGAGAAAAAACAATGATCCTTTGCAGCCTATGAAGAGACTTGTGCATTGGAAGTATGGCAATCGAATCAACTAAAAAATAAGGGCCCTATTAGGCTCATCTGTTCTCTTCTTTTTTTTTTTTATAAAATCGTAGACTTTCCATTTTATGCTTGTTGAAAGAAACACGACATTTTTGTTTTTCCCGACAAACCGGTCTCAATTGCTTCTTTAAATATGAGCCCAATCTTGTTGTCAACAAGTAGAGGTAAGGTTTACTTGTTGTGTGACAAGCATTTGCTTGTTGGTTCTTTCATCTCTGCCCACTAATTAATCCTCTTTTCCTATTAATCTCCTTTTCACTTCAAGTCTATGTCTACTAGAGCAACGAGCACTCTCCTCCTCATAAGTAAAAATTATAAAAAATATCACCTCTTTATCCTACCCATTTATCCTTACGCGTCCATGTCTGTGCATCCAGTCCACAACAACTGAAGGGTAATTGTTCTGCAAGGCCCACATATTTCCATGTAAAATAGTGAATGCTTTGTCCCTTGTACACTGTTGGCCTGGATACAGAAGACAAATTTAGGCCTTGGTAAAGGACGAAGACTGAAATATAAAAGGTGAAGAAGGATGAGAAGGAGTCAGCATTCAGGCATTAATACTCATAGACATGAGTATTTTTTATAAAATTGAACCCATGAAGAGATGCTCCTGTGCAATACCCTGTGCTTTTGTCTAGGGAGCCTTTCATTAGCTTCTGCTATCACTTTATTCCGTGATAGGACAATGAATCGTGCCAGGTGTTGAGTAGATTAGGATGGATTGAATTTAGGAGAATTACTCCTTCTGCGCTTTTTCAGTTCCCTCTCAAGTCTGATAGAAAAAGATCTTGCTGGTTTGGTTTGATTTGAAATTAGCTCTGACACTGCATTACCTTTTATTTATCTTTAAGTCAAAGGCGGGGTATAGACCTTCTGGTAGCGCTGCTGGTAGCTGAATGGACTAAAGGGCTGGAGCTCACGGATTTGGCATTGTCTCAACGAGTACCTCATACTGTGAAGGACCGGGCACCTCCCGGACCTGAACCCACGTTGCAACGTCTCTTGCCATCTGCTCCACTCGCTGCTTGAATTGGATCAGCATGGTTATCAGTGTCACAATGGTTGGCGATACAATACCCGCGATATCCCACGTTGGTGGGAAAGATATACTGTTTTCGATATGGAACCTATAAAGTCGTCCACCACCAAATCTTCGTCTTTTATTTCCAAGTATGGAAGAGAGAAAGATTTGTTAGAGTGTAAAGATAGTGAAGGAATGTCGCTTTGTAAAACTCGTCCTAGATTCCTGTGAATCTCAGCGAACTTAACTGTGGACACATCCTAGTTATGTGTCGAGACAGTATGATGACGTGTGTGGATATGGAGGGTTGAGTATATCCATGCTCCTAAGTTTCTTGCAGACTTGAAAGAAGAGATAGACTTCATCATTAGGTGTATCTGTTCCAGAAATGGTCAAGCCGTCAAGATGGGTGCACCCTATCAATGTCTCCCAGAGCTTCCGTAAATGTTGATTTTATAATGTTAACGCGGTGATTATGAATCTGTGTGCCTTGACGAGGTTGGAAATATCCTTGTATGTAATGTGATGAGGCGGCCACAGCCTTGCAATGTTCTGCAGTCATTTCAGGAGTGCTGACGAAACACAAGTTCCTCAATGTACTTGTAGTTTGCAGAACCTTTATTGGATATCTCGAAAGAGGGGCAATGCGGATTATTTTCTAAAGGGATTGGACAAGTGTTTTGTGGAAAGCCTTGGAAATACGAATACAATGGAAGAGGTCGCCTCTATCTAGGAAACTACCAACAAGCATAATGATTTCAGGAAGATCCAGGGGATTCAGTTTGGTGTTGCTCATGATGCAAAGAGGAATGATGGAATACATTTAGGATGAAGATTTGAACAGGATTGACCTGACATATTGAATCCTTTTTGTATTCGGTTTTGTTTTTGATTTGGCATTTTGCCACTATTTTATTTAGTTTCTTTTTGGCGGCAGTGATGGGGGCTAGCAGACGCGATCGTGGGCAAGAAAGAACGCCAGGTTCTTGACTGCTCCCAGCTCTTTTTTGATTTATGAAAACATTAAAACATGGGGGCCATTCCCCTCGCATGAACGACGGACATAAAAAGAGTGTTTTTTGGTAACTGCAGTTTTTTTTTTTTTTATTTTTTTTTTATATATATATATATACAAAATGTTACTTATTAACAGCAAGTTATTTATGGAGATTAATAAACTAACGGAGAAAACCATTTTAAAAGACAGAAAGAACCCATGGACGTTCGCCTTGTTTTGGCTGGAGCTTGCTGCTTTCTGCAATAGAATCCCCTACTGTCATACGGATGCGCTCAGGCGTAGCAGGAAGAGAAAGGGAGAACGAACCAGGATGGCCGTTCTCCTGTCGAGCATACCAAAGAGCATGACGGATCGCAAAGTACACAGATGATCCAAGGAAAAGTGGAGGCTCTCCTACTCCTTTAGACTTGTAGATCGTCTTCACACTCTCATGAGTCACATCCTCAAAGAATGACACATTGAACTCTTGAGGGATGCACTGGAAACCTGGAATCTTGTAATTGCCAGGGCCTTGTGTGAACAATCGACCATTAGGGAAGTACAGTGATTCCTCGGTCGTAGACCAACCCATTCCTTGGATAAATGCTCCTTCGATCTGACCGATATCAATCGAGGGATTAATCGAACGACCCAAATCCATGGAGATATCCGATCGGATCACAGTGTGGTGGCCTGTCAAAAGGTCAACCTCCACCTCTGACACTGCTGCTCCCATCGTAAAGTAGAAGAAAAGTTGACCCTTGTTCTCACCCCATTTGTAACCAATATCTGGGACCTTGTAGAATCCATTGGCGCTAAGGTTGACGCGGTCAAAGTAGGCGTGATGCACAATCTCCTTCCAGGAGAGACCCTTGGCGCGGTAAGGCTCCAGTCGCGCATTAATCTGGTCGCACGCATCCTTGACTGCCATTCCATTCAAATCCGATGAGGCAGAGGCTGCAGTGGGTGAAGCATTTGCAACCTTATCGGTCGAAGTCTCTACAATGTGGATCATCTCCATAGGGATCTTGAGGCCCTCAGCGCAGACCTGAATCATCTTCGTGTGAAGGCCTTGACCCATTTCAACACCTCCGTGGGATAAAAGCACGGATCCATCGTGATAGATATGAATCATGGCACCAGCTTGATTGAGATGAAGAGCTGTGAATGAGATACCGTACTTTGTAGGGATGATACAAATACCACGCTTGCGCCACTTGGACTTCTTGTTGAAGTCTTCAACGGCAGCCTTGCGCGCATCATAGTTGGTTTTTTCTTTGAGCTGGTAGTAACCCTTGGGCAAGTGCCAGTCCTTGAGCTCCTGATTAAAGTGTGTCAGTTGGCCTTCTTTATACATATTGATCTCACGGAACTCTTCTTGACTCATACCAATACGTTCTGCGATTTCTGTCATGTATGTCTCCGCAATCACGTTCGCTTGAGGACCTCCGAAACCGCGGAAAGCAGTGTTGGAGTGGATGTTGGTACGACAGCAGCGGCCTACAGCACGGACATTTGGAATATAATAAACATTGTCGATGTGGCCCAAGGCACGTTCCATGACCGCAACAGACAAATCCGAAGACCAGCCGGCGTTCAAGTAAAGCTCAGTGTCCAAGGCCACAAGCTTATTGTTCTCGTCAAGACCGACCTTCCATTTACCCATGAAGGGGTTGCGCTGACCCGAAATTACCATATCCTCGTTACGATCCAACATACAGCGAACAGGTTTCTTCATATGATAGGAGGCAACCGCCATGATACAGGTCAAGGGGATGGTACGGGATTCCTTACCACCGAACCCACCGCCCAGGCGCTTGACCTTGCACGCAACCTTGTTAGCACTGATGCCAAGGACGCTAGCAACCACAGCTTGAGTTTCGTTGGCATTCTGAGTCGAAGCATAGATCTCAAACTCAGACTCGCCCTTGTTGTTGATAAGGACAGCTTGTGTCTCGAGGTAGAACTGCTCTTGGCCGCCAACACGGGTTTGACCCTCAAAGACCTTGGCACAGTTGGCGAAAGCAGCATCGACATCACCCTTGACAATCGACTTTGTAAGGGGGATGTAAGAGTCTGCGGCTATAGCCTCGTCAATGGTGACCACATGGGGGAGATCAATGTATTCAATCTTGACCTTTCGAGCTGCTTCTTGTGCAATAGCCTGAGTGTCCGCAACGATCACACCGATGATTTGACCAACGCAATGAACTTCCTCGGATGCAAAGATCTCTTCATCATCAAACATGGCTGCGCCCCAAATGTTGTTACCGGGAACATCCTTATGGTCAAAGTAGGCCCTGACGCCAGGGTGAGCAAGAGCTGCACTAGTATCGACACTGACAATCTTAGCATGGGCGCGACTAGAAAGGACCATGGCACCATAGAGCTCGTTATGAAGCTTGGGCATATCATCAGTATAGATGGCTTCACCAGTCACCTGCTTCATGGCTGCAACATGAGCGACACTCTTGGAAACAATATCAGTAGTTGAGTTCTGGATAGTACCCTTATCACTCTGAACACCAGAGGAGAGACCACGGTGGATTTCATCGGTCAAAAGTTTGATGTCTCCATGGTCATGTTCAACAGCCAATTTATGTTGTTCGATCACATCCCACCAGAATCGTACGAAGAAGGACTTTGCAAGAGTGCGACGGTACTCTGGCATGCCTCCAGGAGTGGAGACATCCATAGGAAGATCCTGATCTAAGAGCTCCAAGGCACGATCGAGGACATCCTTGTCACCCCAGTGTTTGCCCTTAAGGAATTCAGATGTCTTCTTGGCCTGGCATGTAAAGGCGCTCATACCACCGAAGCCAAAACCAATTTCGATGACAGTATTATCAGAAGCAAGATGTACACGAATGGCAGCTGTAACGATGGCGATGTCATCATCCTTTCTCTTGGCCTGTTTGAATGAGCGGATGTACTCACCGGGACGAGTGAAAGGAATATTAATCTGAGTTAAAATGTCGGTGGATGGGTTCAAGGCGGTCTTACGATAGCCGACAAAGAACTCGGTAGCGGGAACAACGCGAGCGGTTGAATCAACAGACTGGTCTGATGAGAGAATGCTGAAAGTCGAGTTGGAGGCGACAAAGACGGGGTTCAAATCAGAGATGGGGGAGGCAGTGGCAATGTTACCGGCAACGGAGGCGGCATTACGGATCTGTTTTCCAGCAAAATATTTTGTGTTGGCCAAGAATGCACGAAGGACATGGGCCTCACTCTCAGAGACCTTTTCAATGGTCTCCTCGAGTGCCTTCTGGAAATTGGCGATCGTGACACCGGCTCCGAGAGAGATACCTTCCGAGGTGATGGTGATTCCCTGTAGCTCGACAACATCATTCAGGTACACATAAGGAGAGTATTCCATGTACTTGAATTTTGTCTCTACTCCAACTTCAGTGTTGCCTCCAAGGAATTTTGCCTGAGGATAGTTTGCCTTGATTTGGAGGACCTGAGCAAGTGTAGTGGGACGGAACCATTGAGACTTTCGTCCGTTGAAGTACAGTGGCTCAGCAGTTTTCTTCATGAGTCTAGGAGGGAAGATGAGTTCCTGTGTAGGATCATAAGATTTGAAGAGAACGGAAGGGAAGCGGACAGAGCTCTCCTGAGGGATAGTGGAGGTCTTTTCAGGCTTTTCATCCTTACAGCAGCCACCATTGGGACCAGCACCACCGCAGCATCCACCAGCCTTCTTGCCATTGGCAGGGGCAGCAAAAGACTTTGCAGCATCCAAGATAGGGCGGTAACCAGTGCAGCGACACAGGTTTCCATCAAAAGACTCTTCAACATCGTGCTCTGTGGGGGTGGGGTTATTGCGGAGCAGCGCATAGAGTGACATGGCAATACCAGGAGTACAGAAACCGCATTGGGAGCTATGGATTACAAAGGATATTAATAATGTGTTTAAGAAAAAGGTTGCATGGGAATTTAGCAAAAAGGAAGGGTGACTTGGTTATTACTTACCCATAGCATAATGCAATGCGCTCTTGGACAGGATGGGGGTTCTTGTGGTTACCGAGGCCTTCAATAGTGATGACATGTTTGCCATCGACGGAGCACAGAGGTGTCAAACATGCGTTTACGTTCAGGTGGCTAGAAAGTCGTGTCCACGTTTGGGAAAAAAAAAAAAGTTAAAAAAAGATGTTAATGGTCGAGGGTCCCGTGGTATTTGATTACTGTGAATTTTTTAGAGCTGTTTCACCTTACCGAATATGTTGGGTGACCTTGTCATAGGAGGACACCATTACAGTGCAGGCACCTGTTGGTCATCAAATAAGCATGACAAACAAGTAGAAAGAGAATTCGAATCAGATCTCCATTAATACATCCAGCTCATCATTCTTTGTAAATTTTTCAGTCTGCAAATGAAATAGTTTGGGATGGAGGCATTTGGAAAATGAGGCTTTGCTCATTTCACACTTCATTCTTCATGCAGGAATTATACAACTCTGTAGTCGATGCATAAAGATGATAAGAAAAAAAAAGAAAAAATAAAATAGAGAAATAAGTTTCTTACCGCAACCACCCTCAGCACATCCAAGTTTGGATCCAGTAAGTCCGATAGAGCGGACATATTGGAGCAAGGTTGTATCGGGATCGGGATTGTCGAGGACGATCTCCGTGCCATTGAGGTAGAAGTGAAGCTTGTTCGTGAAGGAGGCGAGATCGAGTGAAGAAGCCATTTTCGAAGGATAAGGAAGGAAGGGGTGAATTTACACAGAAATGAAGACGAGAGTATCGGAGGGTATGGGTTAAAGATCTCAAACGAAGGGGAAAGGGGGTATAGACAGATGAAAAGAAAGAGAAAGAGATAGGGACGAGAAGCGTAGAGAGTAGAGTAGAGTAGAGTAGAGTATAGAGTAGAGGGTAGATAATTACAAAAAAGAGCTGATCAAGAGAGAAGAATTGGTCTTGAGCAGTGTTTCCAAAAGAGAAAGAAAAAAGGAAAAGGATGAATGAAGAGAAGGGGAGGAAGGAAAGAAAGAAAGGAGGACAGAAACATGTGTCCTTTTTAATTTATTCACTTTTTTTTTTTTCCTTCTTCCCCACGGATATTAAAAAAAAAGTGGAGACTTTAGTTGTGTTCAGTATGGGTTGTAACTGGATTGACTTGAACTGTTACACACATTATGAAAAAGTTTTTACTCAATCTCGGAAAACCTTATTGTAATGCTCGGTGCATTTCATCTTCCCCTTCCCTTTCCTCCCCCCCACATTATTCACATTGTTTATTTCCTCAAAGCAATCGTGGATCAAACAATCTCTTCCTCAACAGCACCTATCCAATCTTCGCCCAATGAAGTCTCTTTTTTACTCTTTTGCTCTTTTACCTGACAATCCCCATCTGCTTTAATTTTTATCTTATTGGTCTCGTTGTTTTTGTGTCAAGCTAATAAGCTAATTTTTTCGTTTTTAGGGTCAAATCCATTCAGGTCTAGAGTAGGAACACAGTCAAAATCAACGGGTCCACCTTCATTACACTTGGAGGATCCGTTTTTTTTTTTTTTTTTGATAAAGTAGTGCGGAGCCGTTAAAATGTCTTTATCTGTAGATAAATGTGAATATTTGTCGTATTAGATGTATAATATAATCCTCATGAGATAAGACCATGCAAAGACAAGTTATCCTTTTGTCATCCCCATCCCACAAATGGAAAAAAAAAAAGGCGGGGTTCCCCACGTCCCCACTCACCCACCTATTCGGACTTTTTTTTTACTTGGATACATGTACCATTGGCCAGTCATCGTTCAGAAATAGCCTTTTAGGTTCCGTCAACGTTACACAAATCGCTCTTGTGCATCCGGACATTCCCTAGCACCTTCAGCGCACGTTCTTCCCGAACATGTATTATATTTATATACAAATATACTCCATGTACATGTACAAATACAAATATATAGATGTCCATAATAAATATACATGTATCGTATAGACGCCAGTTTTTCAAGATCGCGTTTTGATAAACAACCAATTCACTGGTTACATGGGAAAGGGGAAAAGGGGAAAAGGGGAAAAGGAGAAAAGGGGAAAAGAGGAAAGGAAAAACGGAAGATCTTTACTCAGCAACAGTGCTTACACAGCGCAAAAGCAACAAAGATCCGCCGTAGCCCGAACCCTGTATAAGCCCATAATGACCACAAATCACGTTCATAGATTGGGACTCGGAATCATAATTTCGGAGTAAAGATAACACATGGTACAATATACAAATATATAATTTATTTCTTCTTCTTTTTAGCATCTCGGACATCTTTTGATCTCTGTGTCAGTCGTTCAGCTTCTTGACTGATGATCTCATGCTAATAATTCAAAAAAAAGTTTCATCTGTAAGTATATATTGTATAAGAACTTTTGGCCTCCCAAGTAAAAGTGATGTTATATATCTGATCAACGATTACGCAGGCTGTAGCAAATCAGTGCCTGTAACGTGTTCATGTACAGTACAGTCCTCCGCAATCCAAAACCAGAGTCTGTCCAGATAAGCTTTTTTTTTTTTTTTTTTTTTTTTTTTTTGAAACGACTGCCATTACCAGACTCGCATTTCTTCGAGCAGCCAGCTAAGATTTGAATAGATATGATATTGATATGATACATCAGATAAAATTGTCAGGTACATCCAGATCTAGGCATATCTGTACGTCGTATCAAGTTGAGTTGAATCGAGTTGAGAGTTTTTTATCATTTCAGATTGCAAAAAAAAAAAAAGAACCTTGACATCGTCCACGTTTACAGTTGATCTTTTTGCATGTCTATCACCATCAATCATTCAGAAAAAAAAAAAAATGTACAAATTCAATCAGTTGGGTACAAGTGAATATTATACTATATGAAAGGACATTGGACATTAGAGAGTTATATTCGAGGTATAAAAGAGATTCGAACAATAGACATGCTTTTATTCCTTACTTTGAAAATATCTCCAGATCCTTGCCCAATGATTCTATATACAAATGTTTTTAAATATATAGGGTATATGGTTAAAACTCGGTCCCAAAAGAAAATGAAGAGAAATAAATAAAAATAACAAAAAAAAAAAAAAAAAAAACAATCCTCTTACCAGCTTGAGCAAACACCAGCTCTGCCAGTGATGCGATGAGATGTGGGGTAATCACTACATTGAGATCCGTTTCTATTTTTTTTTTATTTTAACAACATTAACTTTTACTCATAGAAGACGCTTTTTTTTTTCTTTTTCTTTTCTAGTTCTTACTCTGACTTTGACAAATCTCACCGACTGTGTACCAGATTGCTGCCTTCAGCCTCTATTAATTTTTTAATAGTAGAACTGTCAATTATCGGATGTCTCCCACCCCCTTTCTTTAAAAATCTCACAGTTGTTCGGTCTCAAGGACCAATGGTTAAAGGACATTTCCACGGGGAATCTCATTACCTCTCGTGGATTTTCTTCATTGTCACTCATCGCTACAAAAAAAGAAAAAGGAATGGGCTTGGCCCAAAAGCAATGAAATCAACCATGCTCTTTTAAAGAGAGAAAAAAAAAGTCACGTGCCATGTGCAATAGAAAAACTAGAAATACATTTTTTTTTATTATATTTTCAGAATTCAATCATAGAGTCGGATAATTCATCTTGATCGTCCATCTCTGCATCCTCGTCTTCCTCTTCACTTTCTTCCTCCATTAGGATTGACATTAACTTTTCAATATTTACAGGATTTTCGACCAACATATTTGGCGATATATCTATCGTAAAGGCCAGGTCCTTTGCAGTAATGGTCGTTGTCCGTTTTGTATTGTGGCCACTGTTATTGTAGGAAGCTGCTGGGTACGCTGATGTGGAGGAGGTTAAAGGCTGTTGGGTTACTGTGGAGGATGCTGCTTGGAATGGATTAAAATCCTCTTCGGTGGGAGCAGGAACAGTGGCAGTAGCAGTAGCAGCCGTCGTCACCTGTAATAGTTTGCTACAGGATTGTCCCGATGTTGCACTGTTGGGATCTCGTCTAGGTACTGTGATTCCAAGTGCTCGATTTGATCTCAGTTTAATAATGCAGTTGCTGATAATATTCTTGATATGACTCTATTTTTTTTTTTTTTTTTTTTTTTTCAATAAAAAAAATGGTTCGTTTCAATTCACTTTTACCAAAACCACCATGAGCAGAAAATTCGAAAATCGAAAATTGATTTTTTTTATACCTCCAAGGCATGAAGCATGAGTTCTACAGCACCTTCCTGAACACCGCTCATTAATCCGTTTTCCATTGCTACTGCTACCATTCTATCCCGCATGGATTCAAAATTCGGAAGTTCCTTTGAATCAAAGCATAGGGGTGCGTGGTTGCCTCTGTTATATTCCGCAATCAGTGCTGGTTGAGATACTGTTGGGGCCATAGGTCTAGACACACGATGTTCTTTTAACCTCTGTTTGATCATCATACTGCTTTTTTTGTGGGTCTCCTGTTTCCAAACGCAAATAAAGATAAAATAATAATAATAACAGTGATGATAGTATAAATCATTTAGCATTTAGCATTTGTCTTTTAGCATTTAATTTGATGCGGACAAAAACGTTTAGATCAAAATATCCTGTGAATGATTTTTTTCTTGTTTTCTCCTTTTTTTTTTTTTTTTTTTTTTTACCTTCAGTCCTTTAATCCTCTCACGTTCCGCTTTTCCAAGACTCAAAATTTGATTCTTCATTTTCCGCCTTTTGGGATCTTTCTCTCTGAGAAGTTTCCCATCTTTACCTCTCTTTCCTTTGCCCCATCCTACTGATCCTTTACTTGGAGGCGGTGCCTCCTTTTGTGCATTATGGATATTGGCCAAAATAAACTGATTGTGTAATGGAGCTAAAGTAAAAGAAAAGTGTCATATTAGGTTGAAGGTGCTTGTTTATAATTAGTGAATCATAGTAACTTTTAAATTCCTTACCGTTTTTGCGTGAGAGATATAGATTAGCATAAAAATCAAATTCCTGTCGGTTGAGTTTTCCTTGAACAAAGTCTGTGAGGGCTTGCCAGTAAGAAGGTCCGTTCTCTCCTAGGGCTTCTGCTAGTTGTTGTTTAAGCAGGAGAACATCCTGACGTCCATCTTTGTCTGCTGACGGTGGATGCATTGCTTGACTAATAAAACCAAACTTTGGTGATGAATCCTTCAGAAAGGGTTTGTCTTTTTTTTTTTTTTTTTTTTTTTGCAAATGGATGGATGCAAGTTGTAAAAAGTGAAATGGGATTGGAGAACATTCGCGAAATGTTTGAATGGATTTGTGGCTCTCTTGAAGTAGGACTGCTGAATTTTTTGTTATTCACCTTGGCCTAAGAATTGGACTCTAAAAAACCATTGACAACATTAGGTAAAGAGAAAAATTGGTTATTGCAAGGCTGTTTGTCACTACTTCTTTATTCAGTTTATGTTCAAACTGCAGTGGGCAAGCGAGAAACTAGTCAACTATGGAAGTACAACAGCTTTGTTCGAAAGAGTTGCCTTATTCAATATTCAATCTGTCAAATTCCAGAATATCTCGCGTCTTTTTTGCGCGTGATAACGCGTAGCTTAAATAAATTGGTGGCGTATGACACCTTTGACTGCAATGTAAAAAAGAAGAAAAAAAGAAACTCTCCATCTCATTCATCCATTATAATACCAACATCCGTTACTGTCGGAATATCAATCAATAATCATTATGGAAGATTCACCTCGGGAAAAATTCATCTCTAGCCAAGAAATCCTCTCCACCATTAATTGGGAAGATGTTCTTCAAAATCATGAAGCCTCATTGGAGGCCATTTCCTTATTCAACACACATATGGACATTCTGTTGAAAGGTAGGTGAGCTGAGATATCTACGGATCATAAAAAAGAAAAGAAAAGAAAAGTAAAAAAAAAAAAGTAGTAAGATACGTAAAGGATTGTAAAAAAGAAAAGAAAAAAAAGGGTAGTAAGGTGCATAAAGGATACGCGTGTTCATGATAAAGTTATCATTATATTCTCTTTATTTTTTTCTTGGGAGATAGCATTGATGGACATCAACATGAAAAAGTTCTCACGGTTCCTGAAGGATGCAGTATTGGCAGTTGCACGACCTATCAAGACTTTACATCGAATTCGAGAGTTCATTGCTGCAGAACCAAATTCAAAAATGGCACAGAGTATTCAGGAAAGTCAACAATCCATCGACACATTTGAAGAACAGATTTCCTGTAAAGTCTATGAATTAGTCTCCAAGGTCGTAGAGTCATGGGGCGATCAACAGGCAAGTTTTATTTTATCTTATTTTATTTCCCATAACTCTATATCCATACGACGGGGCCTTAAAAAGATTTGTTTGTATAAATTGATCAATATATAGAGATTCGAGTTACGCCTAAGCCCGGAGCCCCAGAATGAGTTAAACAATCAACATTATCTACTGGTTTATCTTATTTTGTTACTCCTTCATGATTGGGTCGCACCTGAAGAAATGGAAGCTGCTTCAACATATTTCGAGTATGCGAATCCAAAATACAAAAAGTTTTCACCACGCGGACCAAGTGCTCCTCCTACGCCAAAGAAAGATGCCAAAGTCACTTTGCGTCATCTCCAACGCATGATGGTAAGCAAATATAGAAACGATCTAAAGAAAAAGGAAAACGAAAAAAAAAAAAAAAAAAAAAAAAGTCATTTTTAACACCCGGACCATATGATATGTGTCTCACCACATTTTTTAGGAGCTCTGTACGAAATGTCATCTGTCGATTGAGGCCTTGTTGGTCTGGAAGCCAATGCTCGGTACGGTCAAAATAAAGCCCTTTTTTTTTAGTTACTGCAAGTATATATCTTATTAACTCCTTGTCTTTTTTTTTTTTTTTTTTTTTTTTTTTTTCATCATTGATTTATCTAGTATTCTCAACAGGAGCAGACGAGAATGACGACAGTTTTGATGAAGAAGCACTCGTAGAAGACAACTATCCACTTTCAGAGACTGGGATCACCACTCTAGTGTCGGGCATGATCTATGCCATGACCAACCCTACTCTACTCCCTAGCTCCTTTACACTCCCATTAACTCTTGCTCAGAACTGGGTCTTTACAACGGCAGGAGGCGTAGCCAGTGGGTTTTTGAGCAGTGATGAATCCCAGCTGCCAATAGCTGATAAGGCTCTTCTCGTTTTACTCTATGCAATCGACAGGACCCCTCTGGATGGATTTCAGATGGGAGCATTGGATTACTGCACCAAAGATAGTTCTATGGATCGGATGGGTCTCTTCCAGATCTTTCAGGTCATGGTCTCCTTTGCAGCAACTTGTCCATCTTCTAACCACCGATTCTTCTGTTTTCATGGCTTGGACCGATTGATCCAAGCTTGTGAAGATGATGTAAAGCTGTATCTGTTGGAGCAGCTGGTCTCGCCGAAATGCCCATATGAATCCATGAGAGCTGCTTCCATCAATCTGATCAAGGCTACAGTAGAGAGGTCATTCACTAGGTTGGATAAAATTAGAGCAGAAAATACAGTAAGGATCAAGATGGATATTACGGATGGACAAGAGAAGGGTAGATTGGGATTGAATCAAACACAGAGTCCATTTACTAGCCCACTCCTATTGAAGACATTTCTTTCATCGATCTGGAGATTTGAAGCGAAAGCGTTCGAACATAGTCCACTCAAAAATGAAAGCGCATGGTGGGACAAGTATGACCTGTTTATGCATGCGCTCAACTTTTATTTGTTCCTCCTTTTGCGAGACTCAAGCGAAGACAACCTGGTATGACGGAGGTTTTTTTTATAAAAAAAAAAAAAAAAAAAAAAAAAGGATGCACAAACCAAGGCTGACTTGACATGTATTTTTTTTTTTTCTGTTTATTTAGACAGAGATCTGGTTGACATCCAATATCCAGGATACACAAAAGGAATTTATAAAACCTTTAGCGGAGCGGGTCCTGGAGCTGAAGGAGGACTATATTCAACGACTGGATAAGGTAGAGATGGATCAAGACCGAGTATTCAATGATGATATAGACGAAGCTCCATTGTCCAGGATCAAGAGTAAGAACGGGGTGGTCAATTTCGATATTGAAATGGGGAGTGGAGATGATGATGAGGAAGAGGATCAAAGGGCTGATGGGACACAGCGTCCAAAGGACACAGCAGAGGATCTGAACCAAAAGATGATGCGTCTAGAGATCATGGATGAGCTGTTAGAGAGGATTCAGGAACAGACCCAACCCTTGACCCAGGAACAATGACTTAAACAAAAAATAAAAAAAGAATTATAAAATTTCATTAAATAAATCATTTATATTTGAAAAGATCAACCAACTGATCCGAACCGGTGTTTGTGAAACCTTAAATATTTTTTAAAAAGCATGTTTTTGTTTCATTTCATTTCTCATTCATCCTTTACTGCTCATTTTATACCCCTTTCCTCTCCACCGTTTAGCTTTAATAACAAAAAAAAAAAAAAAAAAAAAAAAAGAAAAAAAAATCTTTCTAGACACCTTGACATCATATAATACTCGCTTTAAAAATAATACAAGAAAAAAAAAAAAAAAAAAAAAAAAAAAGTAAAGAAGCAATGTCTGCTCCTCTAACGGGTCTCAAGGTACTAGAGATTGCGGGTTTAGCACCCGCGCCGTTTGCTGGAAAGATCCTAGCAGACTTTGGTGCGGATGTGGTCCGCATCGACCGTTGGACATCCGTCATGAATTTGGATGTCCTTGCACAGAACAAACGATCCATCGCCCTTAACCTCAAATCACCCGCCGGTATTGAGGCTCTGATTCGTCTCTGTGAAAAGGCTGATGTCATCATTGAACCCTTCCGTCCCGGTGTTATGGAACGTCTTGGTCTTGGACCTGATGTCCTCTTGAAACGGAACCCTCGATTGATCTATGCCAGGATGACAGGATTTGGACAGGAAGGGCATTATGCCAAAATGGCTGGACATGATATCAATTACCTCTCCATCTCTGGTATCTTGAATGTAAAAGAAAGAAGAAAAAAAAAAAAAAAAAAAAACACTGAATCCGCAATTGGTTGAAATTGCAACTTTTTTTACCTTCTTATTCACATCACTTTTTTTTTTTTTCTGTTTCTCTAATAAACCCTGCCTTAGACACTGGGGAGACATGACGAAAAGCCTGCTTTCCCAATTAATCTTCTAGCAGATTTTGCGGGTGGTGGACTTATGTGTGCATTAGGAGTCCTTTTAGCTCTCCAGGAGAGAGCACGTTCTAATAAGGGTCAAGTTGTGGATGCCGCCATGATCGATGGTGTATCCTACATTGGATCATTTGTCTACAATATGCACAAGACCGGTGCTCTGTTCCAAACCCCTCGTGGCACAGGTCAATTGGACGGTGGCGCCCCTTTCTATGACACTTACAAGACAAAGGATGGACTCTATATGGCCGTGGGTGCAATTGAATCGGAATTCTATAAAGTCTTACTCCAGGGACTCGGATTGGATGCAGAGAAAGATAAATTACCCGAACAGATGGATACAAACAGTTGGCCCAAAATGAAGGAGCTATTCACCAAAACCTTCTCAACCAAGACACAGGCAGAATGGGTCAAGATCTTTGACCAGACCGACGCATGTGTGACCCCAGTGTTGGATTATTATGAGATGCCAACACCAGCACCTGCGCCTAAACTTCAAAGAACACCTGCGATCAAACAGACAAAGGAACAAGAGATGTTTTTAGAGGTGGGTGGGCAAAGCAAGGCTATCCTGGAAGAAGCAGGGTTTTCAGAGGAGGAGATTCGAGATCTAGTGGCCAAGAACGCAGTTACAGGAGTGGGACTAGAAAAGACGTCACTGTAGTAAATAAAATGAATCACTTTGCAGCCACTCAGCGTTAATGCATTCTGTCAATAAAGATTTTTTTTCCTATTTGACGTCACTTCGACCCAAATAAAGAATCGAGAATCTCTTTCTTCTTCACACACATGCCGCCCAAGAAAACAACTGCATCCGTATCAAAGCCTTCAGAATTAGCAACCCTGAACAAAAAGGCTGGGAATGCTCACGCTGAATCTCTTCTTGCTCTCCCAAAGGTTCTCACCAGAATCGTGCATTTCCTCCCAAAAAAGGATCTGCCAAATGTCTGTCGAGCCTCACGTTTATTTCATTCTGTTGCTATTCCAGAGTTATGGCATACTGTGTATGTGAACGATAATACTTATGACGACGATTTCTACGACGACGAAGAAGAAGAAGAAGAAGAAGAAGAACAAGAACAAACCCAGGCAAATAACAAAGGAAAGCAAAGTAAATCATCGCCTGAGGAGCGTAGCAAGAATCTTCGTTTGGGACTCGTTCGCTATGGTCGCTTTGTCAAGAACCTTATCATCAGCCCCCAAGCCGGAGACATCGAGCTGATCGCAAAGAATTGTACCCGTCTTGAGTCCTTGGATTTATCAGGATCCGCTGTCAATGAAGCATCTCTTCGCATCTTAATCCATAGTGACCCCTACAAGACTTCACCCCAACCAACAGGAGCCGCTCAAAAACGCAAGAGACCGATGGCAACCACTGATGGTCGTAAAGGAAAGCGCCATGCAGGTGCTGAGGGCATTGATGGCGCTGACGTTGAGGATAATGAAGACGATGATGCATATGAGGATATGAATGCAAAAATGCTTAGATTTAGATCGGAGGCTGTAGGCGAAAACAAAAGTGAATATTATCAATGGGAGAACACTCATGACGAACCACCTTCAGCAACTGGGTCCAAACAGGGATCCAAGATTCAGTTCCCATTCTTCCTTGAGCGTTTGATCTTGAATGGCTGTAGCCGTCTAACTGGGAAAGCATGCGCAGCCGTCGTCCCTCTTTTAGGTCCTCAACTCAAGTCCTTGCAGCTTGAATCCGTACCCAAAGTGACCAATCCGGATGTCACCACCATATTCGAACATTGCCCCAACCTCACTCGCGTGAACTTAGCTGGTGCAAAGATCACTGACGATTTCCTCAAACTCTTGGGCGACCCCAATAGCAATCTCCACAGGAGTATGGAATATATGGATGTGAACCAGGTCCGGGTCACGGACCAAGGTTTGGTACCCCTCATTCGAGCCAGTCAGAAGACGCTGAAATCATTCAGTTGTGAGAGTAATCATGCTGTAACTGATGAGATCCTGGTTGCATTCGTGGAAGATCCTGCCTCGGTTATGAACCATAATGGTGTTGTCTTCGATCAACCGAGGAGTGTCGAAGAACTAATCAAGCTCGAGACCGTGCCCAATAAAGCATTACGGCATATCAATCTCCGCAACTGCAACAAGTTAACGGACGAGGGCATGGCCATCCTCCTCAAACAAACCATCATGGTTCAATCCGTGGTGTTGGAAAAAACTCGGGCTGGGGATAATGCCTTGCTAGCATTGGCACAATCGTCCAGGACATATATGGAGACAGTTCTCGGTGTGGGTACGCCCGAAGCATGGCATAATCATGCAAGTCTTAGTGAGCTCAAGCGAGGGTATGTGGAAGACTCTAAAGCAGCAAAAGCAGCGGCGGAAAGAGAAAGGGAACTGCTCAAGACGTCTAACCAACCCACTACTGAGAGCATGGTGTTCAAAGGAGACACCATCAAAGGAGGTTTAGATTTGCTCTCGCTCAAGGGCTGCAAGAACGTTACCAACAAGGGTGTGCGCGCTATTGTTCGATCATGTATTAGTATCCGTGGACTGATTCTTTCACATTGCCCCAGAGTATCATTGGAATTCTTTCGAGGGCCTTGGGCTGCTGGCAAGCATCTAGAGTTCTTGGACCTTGCTACGGTTTCATTGGAGGTCACTTCGACACATCACAAGGAAACCAATGAAGAGTATTTCGATAGCTTGAGGTTCCCAATAGAGTTTGCGTCGGAAAGAGAGAGGGGCGACAAGGACTTGGATGATAATGGAGGCGCCGATTATATAACTCTGAGCGAGAAACCACAAAGAAAACAATGGGTTTGTATCAGGGATACCAGACCACCCCATTTCAACACACCGAGGGAACGTACCGTCCTCCGAAATTTCTACCACAAGCTCGGTACGATGAGTAAGCTCCGAGAACTGGACACGTGTGATGGCGATTACCGTATCCGAGTCAAGGATGGTCTTGACCTTGTGTTACCAGCTTTACAGCAGTCCTTAGTAACCTGGAACATGGTTCGTAGACTCGGTTATTGTGTTGGCGGTCGTGAACTCGTCTGGTTTGGGAAGCACTTTGGCTATGGCTTTGACTTCACTGCCAAGGATACCGAGCGCCAGAAACAGGAAGCACAAGTCAGAGAGGGCAAGAAGAAGCGTATCTCCAAGCTACAGCGCATCACTGTAAGGGATCATTCGACCGAAGGAATCGATGGTGACATATATGACTGGTTCATAAATCAAGGGATCTCGCTTGACGAGGATGACCAGTTTAATATTGATATGATGCATAAACAGACGATGAAATTCGATTTTAGCATGTAAAAAAAAAAAAAAAAAAAATGCTTTCAAAGGCAATAGCGGATAGCACTATCGATTAATCTGCTCACATCGTACTGTTACTAAACAGGAAAATAAATTATGCAACGTGAACTAGGACATATCCAAATGTTTGCCATTATTCATAGCCATAGAAGACTGCACGCCAATCTTGTTTGAACAAAAACCACGCTCCAACACCTTCTTGGCGCCATGCATGTCAATAAATTACATACTCTGAATCTTCTGGAAAAGGGAAAAAAAAAAAAAAAAAAAAAAAATTAGTTGTGGTTCCTTCCATACTATCTTCTGGAAGTATTTGAGGAGCAGAGAAACCCTATCAGATCATTTTAAACGCATCTCTGCAGTTGGCCGATCAAGACGACAATGAATCCGTTCTCTGAATTGCTCAAAAAAATATAAAAAATAAAAAATAAAAAGAGTGGCAAAATGTCAAACAAAAATATTTGCCACCATTCATAGCTATAAAAAGGTCATACCTAACATGCCATCTCTGCTTGCATCAGCTCTATCACCGCCTCCTGATATCATGAACGATATTAAATTGCACCCTCTGGATCTTCCAGAAATCATCTCACATATTGGCAGATTCCTCAGCCGAAAAGATCTCTTGAATTGTATCCGCATCTCGAGCACCTTCTACAATACACTTATCAGCTCCATTTGGGGGAAGATTAGGGTCGACTCCGAACAGCATCCTGAACGTTTAACCTGGCCTACTGGCGAAGCATTGTAAAAGTACAAGAAATACATTGAGAATCTACGGTTTTATAATGTATTCCCACAAGAATACATGTCGTTGAAGGGATGCGATCGCCTCCAAGTAATCCATTGGTGTACGAATGATCAGGTCTCACACTCACTTGGACAGGGTCAACTTCCAAACTTAATCAAGGCCCATAGCTCCACCATCATCAGCTTTAAATACAGCGGCTTAAGTTTACGTGAACTATGGGAAGCGCTGCTAGAATGCAACAACCTCAGAGAGTTATCCGTAATGTATATGAGAATAAGTGACGATAGCGCCTATTCTTTCCTTCAAGTCTGCAAGAAAGTAAGGAAATTGACGTTAGACAATCGTACAACCCTTCAATTACCTGCCGACTTCTTGACCAATGAGACAAACAAATACCTTTTCCCGAACATACAGTCATTGAAGCTTCGGGCCGAAATAATTAACCTGCCACACCCATACACATCATCGTATTGCCTCGGCATGCTGGTTAGAAGGTGCTCAGGACTGCATTCATTGGAGTTTTATATAAACAGCGCTGTTACTCAAGGCGATCAAGAGGTGTGCGATGAGTTCTACAGGACAGTGTTCCTTCAACATCCCTGGACATTAACAAGTTTATCAGTTTTGGCTTTCGCGTTCATGAGTATAAAGGATGAGGATATGGCAGCACTCCTTAGGCGAATGACTAAAGTAAAGCGGCTAGATGTTTCAAGTTGTGATTTCGGCCCACTCTCTATGAGAGAATTACTTTCAAGCGAGCAAGAGGTATGGAAGATGGCCATTTAGTACGAAAAAAAAGGCACCAAAGACTTTGCGATGCAGTTGAAGCAATCAAGTTCAATATACACGGCACTAAGACTGACGGTATTGTCCAAGCAGTCCTAACGAATTGTCCATCCCTGAAGGAGCTGATAGGACCTAAAGTCACAGTGCCAGAGATCATCAATGGTGCAGAATGGGTATGCACCAAGTTAACTGACTTGACCGTCTTTCTCGAAAATGACATCGACCAAGAGACTGCGGAAAGCATGGAGCAGCAGCGGATTGTGTTTAGAAAACTAGGCAAGTTGACGGATCTAGAGGAACTTTATTTAACAGGGTATTGTAAAAACCGTGGGGAGGTAAGGACGCTGGACTTGAGATTAAACGCAGGTCTGGATGAGTTAGCCAGCCTAAAGAACCTGTCATCGCTATCCTTTGTTTCCTGTACACACCAAAAGATGCAACCTGAGGATGCAGCATGGCTGTTGAAGAATTGGCCGAGAATTGAGTACCTGGAGGGACTCGTCAACATTGAACCGAGTGTATGCAAATCGATAGATGAAATACTTAGTCCACGTGTATGGTTGAATTATTGAGGGCATTAGGAAAGCTACAGTCAAAGCCAGACAGGCTAAGGGATAAGGACTGGGTTGTTATGTCCGACCCCGATATGCAAGGAATTGAGATTTAGTCGAATATAGTCATAGTTAATGAAGATCATTTTTTAACAGGTAAAAAAAAAAAAAAAAAACACTGTCAGGCTTATATTCTTTTTTATAATTATAAATCGACTAATAAGCTACCAATGATGCGAGTTGCAGCCGGTAATTTAGTATCGCTGGGGGGATTGCGTAAAAAATGCCTTGTAAGAGGTGCAGAGGCAAGTGGCTTACTACATCTTTTTTGCTAAGAATTCATATCTTTTATGACTATGATCATCTTTACCGCTACCATTATTGTTGTATAACTAATGCCGCCAAACAGATATATAGATATATATTGCAAAGCTCATGCCCCACCAAGCATCAGGTCGATAGTCCAGAAGCATATTGTGAGGCTTTAGAAACTTAAACACCGAAGTGTATTCACTCTCTTCCCTTGGAGGCCTATTCGGATCTTTAATACTTAGCCAGTTCTTTACCATCCATGCCACATCCTAAAGGTCTATCTGCTGTATGTCACCTTCAAGGTATAGCCGAATCAAGTTCCTCAGCCGGCTAGTCCATGAAGACTTGCTCTTAGTTTTAAATCCAGTGTCCGTACTTTCTCACACATTAAACTACCCCCTGTTAGTTCCAGATGCCGTAACCGTGCCAACTTTCCAAGTTATTTTTACACAACACGCGCCTTCTGCAGACCCTTGTTCAATGTCTGTCTCGAGGGTGATATTCAGATCAATCAGATTAGTGCTCGCCCATTGTGCACTATTGATAATTCCTGCCGCTGTGATTTTTGGCCCCCACAGTTGCCCCAGGCATGGGCAATTGGATAAAATCGCTTGAACAGCACCATCAGCTCTTTCAGCTTGACTTATTTTCAGTATTTCGATTGTGTTGCATAATCTCTGTTCTCTTTTTTTCCGCACTGAGTGGTGTACAGCGTTCAGGACTTCCTGCTCGTCTGCCAGCAACGCTCGCATGGAGAGTGGGTGAGACCACAACATGGAGCTAATAGCCGCCTTAGTTCAGTCAACTGGTTGAGAGGTTCCTGAATTGTCAATTTCCAACGAACGTAGTTGTGGACTTCTCTTAGGCAACATGCTGAGGTAATATGATGATGTATACGAAGAAGCGAGTTTGAAACACTTTAAACCTAGTGTATTTATATTTGGGGAAACAGATCTGACATCGCCGACTAAGGATTCAGTAGGTAGCCTCTGTATTAATACATGATCCAAATACCGAAGCTCCTTGCAGACTTGAATGGTTAGCTCAACATCGTCAATTATCCTTGTATTAATTAGTCCTAGGCGGTTGAGGCTAGTACATCTCAACACCACCCTCCAAATTCTTTGCAAAACCAGGTTCTTACCTTTACATAAGTTAAATGTGGTGGCCGTGAATTTATGAGCCTTTACAGAGTTTAAAAAGTTGAATTGGACTGGAAAGCAGCATTGAATATATCGCATTGAATTCGATGGGCCGAAGGCGATTACAACCATGCGATAACTAAAATTCATTTGGAATGAAAATTAGAAATATAATCTCCTCGATATATTGCTTGTTGTTCCGTAGCGCTCCCCTAGTAGGAAATTGCAAATGAAAAGGGTAGGTCCTGATTATGCGGAGTGAAATATTTTTGAGATGTGAATACAGCTCAGAAGGTATTTCCGACCAAGGGAGTCACCAATAAGAGAGACGGTTTCAGGGATATCCAAGGACCCAATCTGACGTCGTCCATGTTGCAAAAAAGCTATCGCTGAATGAATGTGGTGTTGGACGAAAACAGATGCTTCAATTTAGAATTCCATTTTTATACTTTAAGTTTTACACTTAATATTTCATTTTGCCACCAACTTCATTTGATTGGGATTGGTCAACTTTATGTGACTGAAATTGATTATGCCTACACATCTTGATTGCTACATTGATCATTGGCTGAATTCCACTCAATGTAGGCATAAATTACAAATCAATACATTCATGAGCTCATTCACTTCATCATCCGAGACAGTTAGTCTTAATGCTTGCAAGAAGCGTCGTGATAATGGACAAAACGAAGAAGAGAATTTAAGGCAAAAAAAGAGGGTTACCAAAAATTTTAAACTATCAAACGTCCGTTTTTCTGTGGGGTACCATATAGAAAAAACAACCAACCCGCCAATGGTGCACTCAGAGACACTCACAAAACCTGATCTCTATGGATAAAAGGACCTCCCTTTCAAAGTCAACTCCGGTGTATAGAATGCAATGTCACACTTTATGTCAACAAGACGATCTATCCCGACAAACCCGCCAGGAGAACCTGACGGTATAGGGGTACACAAATCTTTGTCAAGAACTTTCATCCACTATTTCCCTTAATTTAACCCTCAGCAGCTGTTAAGCATATTGTAACTCAACACTGCTGCATAAGCTCTACACCATACTGTAGAACACAACTGTTTATTACAGGGCTGTGGTTCTCATTATCATACTGGGCCCTCTTGCCATTCGGCATTGCATTCGTCTCAAGATTGAAAAAAAAAAAAAAAAAAAAAAAAAAAAAAAGACATAGCAAGACCTTGGTATGACCGTCATTCGGTACCAGCATCAGCACATCTAGATTGGGGTTTGCATGACTCTTACAGCCCTTAATGCTGTTGGTTTTAGTTTTAGTCACGTGTAGAGGGTTCGCCACTAACTATTTAACGAGCAACAGCTCAGGAAAATCTGGCTCCTTGTTCCTTATTTTTACACAAGAGCCATTTGAGTACTGACTGTTCTCGTTCAGTCTTTGAGTAGTGTGTGTGTTCTTTTATTGTGTTAGAATTATTTTATCTATCTGCAGCTGGAAGTGACCGGCTTCATAATCCACCGGACATAGATTTTAAACGAGCTCCTGAATGCGAATTGTTAGTTGATAAGGGTGAATTGTGTCGGGATGGGCCAAGCTCTGTCGTACGCATAGATCAATAAAGATGAATGTGGGATTTTCTCATCGTAGCTGAGTTGTATAGTCTCAATAGGCGCGTTCGTATTCATCTGCGTTACCCTGTTTTTCCTTTTGTCTCATTTATCACTTTTTTTTTTTTTTTTTTTTTTTTTTTTTTAGTTGCCAGTTGTACAATTCAGAAGAGCAAAGAGCAACTAGCCCTATTGGAATCCTTCTTTCTCTTCGTCATTTCTATTAATCAGGCTCTCTTTTCCCGTCAATGTTTTGGATTTTATGTGCTATGTAAATGTGAACGCACTGTAACATGGTAAGCGCCTGTAACAACACACGTCCACCAAAGTGGCAGTCCGAAATCATTGACTAAGGGACAGCTCATAGACTCTACTTAAGGAATTAACCAGAGCTATGCAGTTGTATGAGCGCAGCTAAAGCTAAATACATAGGCCTTAAGGCATGCTACTGCTACTAGACAAAAAAAAAAAAATTGCACTTTTGCACGACGTTTTCCTCTAAAGAAATAAACCAATGCTTGATGAGTAGAGGTGCTTTTAAAAACTTATGGTCAGCAACCTTTATCTTTGACACCTTTGTAGATTAGGTTGAAGGTCCTTTTCTCCTTTCAGTAGAGTATGAGCTATATTGATTATGGAGCTCGTTCGACAAATCAAATGTGCAGCCTAAACTAACGATTATAATCAAAACCCACTAAGGTATTCATGTGCTTGATTGGGTTGCTCCTTAAGGCCGTGAATGAGTCAATGTAGGTATATAGCCAGCTATATATTACTGAGCAACTTGCTACCAATAGCTGACACAGTTTAGTCCATTGGCTTTGCTATTGATTGTCGCTACTAATCTTCTATTCCTATTTGAGGACATTTGCATTCACAATAATCACAGATCTATCACATTTTCAGACAAAAGACAAAGATCATTATATCTGATCTTGTCTTTTAATATTTATTGTTAATTGTTTTCTCTGCTGTGGTTTCCAAGCTGCATCTTGGCCCAAGAGTGGCAATGCCCTTGGTACGTGTGCATGGCTGGATATTTCCTAGTAGGCTTGGATTCTTTTGATGATGCTTTTTAGCATATCCTTTGATGGTGCCTTGGCTAACTGGCCTTGGTAACCTTGGTTGACTGGGCCTAATGACCTAGCTTTGGGTTGGCTGCCCTTGGTTAGCTGCTTTTGATTGTCTGGGCTCTTTCAGGTTACCCTTGATGGATTTTGGCTTTGGTAGTCTTTGATTTCCTTGATTGCGGCAAATTGTGTTTGATTAATTGCGGCTGCCTTCGATTGCTTTGACTTTGGTTTTCTGTCTTTGATTTTGTTGAGGCAATCTCTGGCTAGTATGGCTGAGGCAACCTTCTACCGGCTTTGGGCCTTGGCTGGCTTTCAATGAGGTTTCTTTTGGTTGAGTGGAGTGAGCTTGTTGGCTTTTTTTTTTCTTTTTTTCTTTTTTTTTTTTTGCGCTGACGTGGCTGCTATCTGCTGCTTGCTTTCTGGCTTCTGGCTTCTGCTTTTTGGTTTCTGGTTTTTGACTTTTGGTTCCTGGCTTCTGGCTTTTGGTTCCTGGCTTCTGGCTTCTGGCTCCTGGCTTCTGGCTTTTGGCTCCTGGCTTCTGGCTTCTGCTTTTTGGTTTCTGGTTTTTGGTTTTTGACTTTTGGTTCCTGGCTTCTGGCTCCTGACTTCTGGCTTCTGACTTCTGACTTCTGGCTTCTGGCTTCTGGCTTCAGGGAGGTTTTTTTTTGATTTTTTTTTTTTGGTTTTTTTTTTTGGTTTTTTTTTTTGGTTTTTTTTTTTGGTTTTTTTTTTTGGTTTTTTTTTTTTGGTTTTTTTTTTTTTTTTTTTAAGTATTTTTTGGAGTTTTTTTGGGGTTATTATATTGGCCATTGGCTGTGAACTGTTGGCTGTTGGCTGTTGGCTGTTAGCTCTGAGTCTATCTCCTCAGACGCCCTACCTCGGTCTGATGCTCTTTCCCAGGCCTTCTGCTTTCCTCCATGGATCGTAGGCCTCGCTCCTCCAAGCAAAAGTCCCATTGCAGTGGTCTATCGAACAACTAATCAATGGAGCCTCACTTTGACCAGAGCACCTTTGGTTCAGACGGCAGGAAACAGGGATCACACAACATGACGCCTCTACGCCATGCACCCACTACGACCAGGCGTCCCTGGCGCAGCATCGCTAATTGGATAGCCTAAGGATGATAAGTCAGTAACAATGAACTATTCACAAAGCCCTATAGAGCACCGAGTTGCCAAAGATTCCACCTAACCAGAGAGAACGAAAGCAAAGGTAAAACAGAATTAATATGCTCTTTGTGTCTTTCTTTTCACCTACCTTAGATGTTACCAGGCCTCGGTAACACCTGTTCCTGCTCCTGATCCTGATCCTGCTGGAGGGGGAATCTCCTTGACGGCCGAAGCTCGAGCTCTACAGGACCCAGTGAATAATTCATTGGTACTGACTTACCATTCTCAGGCTACCGCAACTGTGTGTCATCCTGTCCCTACGCGAAATCCCCAGAGGCACTCGGATCAAGTGAGGCCCAGAGACTAGAAGTTCTCTAGCGCCACCACAATGGTCCTTCCTCAAGGAGTCGTGAGGGTCCGACGGAGTGGAACCCCCCATCAGAGCAGATGAGGAGTTCGGAGGAGGCGGCAGAGAGGCCGGCGGAGGGGCCCCCGGGCTCCGATGGTAGGACGGAGTGGAGCCCTTATCGAATCGGATAGGCCTCTACGGAAAGAGCCGAAGAAATAAAGAAAAAGAAAAAAAAAAAAAAAAAAGCGTGGTTAGAATACTATAAAGAATAGCATAACACAGCAACACCAAAAAAAAAAGAAAAAAAAAGTGCAATATGTTTACTCAATAAGAGAGAGTACTTACAGATCCGCTTAGGGCCCCATTTCGATAAGCACTGCATGAGCTTATTGCAGTCTTTGGGATGGTCGCCGCTGAGCATCCATCGGTAGTGTTTCTTGTGATGACTAGAAGGACAAAGGCAAAAAAATAGGAGTAAGTTAATGGACCTGCTGGACTCATTTAGCAATAGCTAAACAGTGGGTGACGGTAGGCAAGACAAAACGAAGCCATACATATGCTAGATACTTACTTGATGACGGCTCTATAGTGGATTGTATTTCACGGCTGGAATAGAGCATTTTTTATGGTCTCTGTGTGGCCTTTATAAGGCATGTGAAGGGGAGGTGGAGAGGATGTGGGTGAAGAGAGGAGAAAAGAAAAGAAAAGCTGAGGGGGAGACGAAGGGTATTTATGAAAATTGTTTTTCTTTTTGTGTCGTCGATATGACGTTTTACAGCAACGCAAAGGAAACTTGGTATCCCACTGCCAAAGGTATTAAATAATAATACTAATAGCCATCATATGTCAGCAATAAAGAAAGCCATTGTGAAGTATAATAGTAAGCGAATGAGTGAGTAAAAAATAAATATTTGAAATGTAAAGAGATAACGCGTTCAGAGGGCAATGCCACAAAATTATTATTTTCCGCCATGACGCCTTCGGTCAGATGTTCGCATGAAAACTCTGTTTTCTGGTTGGTCAAAACATTTACACGGCAGATAAGAGAAGCAGACATTGTCCATCTTCGGTAAAATTAACCTTTTTTATCTCCAAATGCTGTATGAATGAGTATGGAAAGAACCATTGAGTCAAATATAATGAATAATACAAAATAATGCATTATATAGACATATACTTTCTTGCTGTCGACGGCGAGGGCTCTTTGGCGGATTGTGCTTTGGAGAAAAGGAGAAAGGATGAATGCTGAGTGGTTTTTGTAATCGCTCAGGGAAAATAGTAAGTGAAACCAATTTGTGATCTCAAAGTATTGACTGAATAGCAATACAAATACGACATTTTGCTTTTATGCAAGAAAAAAAAGAAAAGAAAACGGCATAGCGGGAATTGAAATCAATAATCTGTGCACCTGTGATATCATTCGTCAATTTTCATATGCTTACAAGGTGGAGAAAGAGAACAACATTCCATCCTCAAAGATATGCAGGGTCATACATACAACAATCTGCCTGCCCACAACAAGAGCACGAGCCACATTGCCCTCTTTGTATGGTGTACAACAAAGAAAGAAAGAAAAAACAGTGAGCAATGTGCTGTAGCTGGAGTAAAAGGACGAGACCCAAAGTACAAGCATATTAAAACTCGCATACTCTGTTTCTCACTCGCATAATCAGCTACTATTCACTATTCTTTATTACACATTTTGCATTGTATTGTATGGAAATAAAAATAAAAATAAGAAATAAAATAAAATTAAAATAAAAGTAAAATTAAAATAAAAATAAAAGTAAAAATAAAAATAAAAATAAAAATAAAAATAAAAATAAAAATAAAAATAAAAATAAAAGTAAAAATAAAAGTAAAAATAAAAGTAAAAAAAAATAAAAAAAAGAAGTGGTATACTGAGGATTGTACCACACTCTCGAAAAACGGCAACCCGCCGGAGCATAGTCATCACAATAGTCTATCCTACTCTTGTTAGGATCCATCAAAGTACCCTTGTCGCCGGCACCAAGTTAGCATACAATATATGTGTAGCTTCATTTTGTTTCGCCTGTGATTATCCACTGTCTACCCTACCACTAAACAAACCCACCACCTCGCCCCCATCCTTTTTTATAATAATTTGTGTAAGCACGCAGCTGTAGAGGATGAGAGTGTGTGGGTTGCAATGGCGTCGGTGTTGCAGACACTAGCAGCAACCACTGCGTGAGAGGCTTTGATGCACTTGGCTGTGTTCTTGGTGCTTTATTGTTTAGTGCAAGATGTCAATAGGAGGAGCGATGGTGGATGCTGGACAAATCCAAGACTCCTCGTGCATTTTGAATGATTCACTGGGCTTCAAAGCCTGTTTTCATTTTATATTTTTTTTATTAAGTAAATGTTTGGTATCTAGCTTACTATTCCAAGCTACAAGAAGCCAGACTCTTAGCCATCTTGGAGAGCGCTTTCCTTTATCACCATCGGAAAAGGCTCTCCAAGATGTTTTCCGGAGCACACCACGTGGAGGTGGTCTGGCATATCGTGCTCCGTTGGGTCAGGCCCCATGGCCTTGCAAACGCCCGCACACACACACACACACACATTTATTTACCCATTTGTCCATTCCCATCCCCATCCCCATTCCCATTCTGGATCGAAGGGGCTCCATCATCGCAAGGTTCGTTAGAGAACCAGCTCAGGCTCATACCCATTCTGACCTACCTTGGATATGCATTGTTACTATGTCAAAGAGTGCTTTGTGTTAGTAAGAGTTTTTTTTTCTCTTTTCTTGATTTTTTTTTTTTTTTTTTTTTTTTGTTTTGGCTCTCTTATGTTTTTTTTTTTTTTTTTTTTTTTTGCTGATATGAGATCTTTTTTTTTTTTTTTTTTTTTTTTTTTTTTTCTTGGCTGTTAATTAATTAATTTTTTTTTTTTTTTTTTTTAATCGTTGGTTTTCAATTTTTTTTTTTTTTGTCTTTTTTAAGGTGTTTGCTTTCGAAGGCGTTTGTTTTTGCCTGAATGGACTGTTCGACCTTTCTTTGGTTTCGTCCTTTTGCTGGTGACGCCGAGCTTCAGCATCAGTGTCTTCCGGAGCACACCGTGGAAAGTGGCCTAGCCGCTATGTTTTGGAGCTGTTTGTGAAGCCTTGGCCATCAAACTCAAGATGGAGTGGGCTGACTACTTGGCCGTGGAGAAGGTCCGGCCGTTTGACTGCGGTAGACTGGCCTTTTGTATGAGGCCAGTTGGAGCGTGGCCGGTTGGATAAAGCTTTTTGTTGGGGTGCGGCCGTTCAAGTATGAGTGTCTGAGTTTAGCAACCTGGCTGTGAGTTATGAAGCTCCGGTTGGTTTAGGCAATTTCATATCATTACAGTCTATTTGTGGGATGAAATGAGAGAGACAAGCAGAAAAAGAATAATCAGAACAAAGACAATGGAGCGCAGAGCGATAGTATTGAGAACTTCAGTAGGAGTGAGTGTTTTGGAAGCGTTGCTTACCTTTTATCTTGGTTGAGGAAGCCGAAGGTCAAGGAGACCGAGGAGAAAGAGAAGAGAAAAAAGAGAAGAGAGTCAAAATGGATCCTTTTATATGTGGCTTTTTTCTTTTTTTTTTTATTAATCGTGAAAGAAGAGATGAAGGGACGAGTAATGATTGGATTTCAAAAGCACAATATACCAAGTACCTTGCTCAAATAACAGCAACATAATAAACAAAAAAAATAGAAACAAAAAACTAAAAATTAAAAAACAAAAAATTAAAAACAAAAAATTAAAAACAAAAATTAAAAACAAAAATAAAAAATAAAAAAAATAAAAATTAAAAATGAAAATAAAAATAAAAAGTATAATAAAAATAAACAATATAAAAAAATAAAAAGTAAAATAAATATTCGTGTCTTTGATGTCATCTGTTATAACTCATACGGTAATGAGGAGACTCTCACGATCGGAAGTGGAATAATTCTCTGTCTTCAAGACTCGCAAGGAAAATCTGTCCATAAACAACTAGAGCATAACTTGCTAGCAAGAGTGTTAGCATTATGACGCCAGAATTGATTTTTGTTGCTACTGGTTGGCTGTTTCCTAGGGTTGAATACGCAGCAGCATTGTGTAGATTTGAACACAGACATCATGTCAAAGAGGCAGGGAACAAGTGGTCACTTATCACTCGAGGAACAAGATTCCCAAGCACTGCAACGGCTAATGACGTAATTGCGCCAGGCTGGGCACTTTAGTTATATAACGTCAAAGGATGTACAGCCGCTTCAGCGCTTTTTAAAGGTGCTACTTGAGAAACCATCAGTGCGAGATCGGCTTCAAAGGCCACCACTACAAGAGCTGCTGTTGCGTCTCCCACAGCCATTGTTGAATCTCCCAGGACCACGGGTAGATTATGAGGCGTTGTCTCAAAGATCAGAGCCGCATCGGCGGCTTGTGCAAGCATGTAGAGATACGGTTGTGGCACGCGTAGGGAGAGAGCTTAGAGCAGTAGAGCAAGGGGAGCTACGGTGCTGGCAGGAGCAGCATTTCTTCAATAGTTCGGAGGAGGGTGAAGCATTGTGGACAGAACTCCTAAGAAAGCTACTGGGGAATGAGTTGGTGCGGGTATTGCTGATACATCCGCCGCTGCAACAGCTGCTACCGAGGCGACCATCATAGTAGTAGTCTTGGTGGCGGCAAGAATCGGTGAACATGCATGCTTGCAGTTTTCCTTTATGAATACAAGCTGCATTCCGAAGAGACCATGATTTAGGGTGCACTGTCTTTAGCATCTATCGTAGCAGGTTCTCTCATATAGTGTGTCTTTACAAATGTATTTTAATGTATTTGAGGAAAAATGGAAAGGAAGAGATACATATTTTAAAAGCATATCAGGTACAGTTCTGAACGTAACATTTTCTCCACAGAAACAAATAAAGTATGAGATCAACAACATTTTGGCTCTCAGCACTTATACTCCCTTGTAACCTTGTAACCTTGCAACACCTCTACACGTCTGGCACAAGAAAATAAATCAAAGAATTCTACACGTCTGGCACGAGAGAATAAATCAACCAGAAATTCTTCAAGTCTGGCACACAAATCTTCAATGTCGCGAATCTCTAAATCAACCACAGACAACATCAAGTCTTCCGAGCCAACTAAACTGAAACTTTTCTGCATTGTGGAAGGAGAACCGGCATTCTCAGTGAACATTAATTCCGACCAAACTATTGACGACTTAAAGGATGCCATTAAAGCAAAAAAGCCGGGCCTCGATCATGTCGCCGCTAATCTGCTCACTCTTAAACTCATCTCTGGTGGTGCAACAAAGGAGGGAATACGCAAGTTGTCCAAAGGGTCACTCAAGGTCCTTGACAACGAATTTGAAAACTCCATACTTACTTTCCTGACGGGGCAGCAGATAATTTCATTTACATTATTGTTGAAGTACCGAAGCGGGGTATGTCTTTAGTTCTTGTTGGACTGATGGTTTCGATTTAAGGCTTCAAAACTACTTTCTAATCTATTCCATTTGTTTAAATTTTATCAAAGTTTCGAAAAGAGATCGAGATCAGCTAGAGAATAACGAGGGTGATAGGAGCTCCTCCAAAAGGACCAAGCTAGACGAGGACAACCTAATGAAGGCAATTAGTGCAGCAGGACTTGCCCAAAAGGCTATAATAAATGGCGATCCTAATCTCTCCGTCCTTACGAGTAAAGAACTGGTTTCAGTGCTTGATAATATTGGCGTCAGGGTGAGTTGAGCTAACGCGGACCTGTACTATTCAATATCCCAAACGGCCACTTCCCTCGAAAACGCATCATTTCAAGAAATCGACATGATATCCAGCCCTTTGGGGATAAAAATTCCTGTGCTCATGGTCCGAGATCTGTACGTAAGATCAGCTTTCAAAGAACTCTACGACACAATCGTCAAGAGTTTTTATATAAATGGAGATAATAGAGAGCCTGCAACCAAAATTGTTGTCACAGGGACAGCCGGTATAGAAAAATCATCCTTTCTCGTATACTTCGCCATCCGGTTGCTTGCCGTTATAATGAGGAGGACCCACCTACTATCATCATCCAGCAAAAGGATTCAATGTGTTATGCTTTCGGTGGACTATCTGTTATTCGATATGGGGACATAGAGGACTTCATGCCCTTCCTGAATCTACCCAGCACTTGGTTCCTAGTCGACAGCTCACCAAAACCAGAGCTCTTGCTCGTCAGGACTATCTTTTCAGTGTCACCAAAAGCTTTCCTGTATAAAGAAATTGAGAAGAGAGTCCCATGGAAACACTACATGGCTCCGTGGGAGCTAGATGAGTTAAAATAATGCAGAAGCAAGGTTGAAGCCTTTCAAAAGGTCCCTGACGGTTTTATGGAACACCTGTATGATTTGATTGGTGGAGTGCCAAGGTATGTCCTCGAGGCGCCGCAGGAAGAACTGCGCAAATACTCCGCAGAGGATCGTTGTAAAGAAAAAGTGAGAGCAAAAGCAGAAAAGCGTGCACTTGGCCGCATTCAGCAAGCCCTTGACAACCTCCAGGATCCAATGAAGATACTTCAACACTTTGAACAGGCTAAGGACTCACTATGTTACAGCAGCCATCTTCTTCACCGTTATCCGACAGAAGATCATGAAGGATTTCAATTAGTATGGGCTTCAAATTATATCATGGAAAAGGTGTATGATGCAGCGGACGACAATACTTGGAATGAAATATTGAATCGGCTCGCCAATAGTAAAGTTGGTGTAGATAGAGGAGCAATGTTCGAGCTTTATATGCGGTGCATACTACGGATAGGCAACCGGTGCTTCCAGGCCAAGAACCTTGATGACAATACTGAAATAACTATCGATATCAAAGCTAGCCCGGACGTTAAATGGTTCAATACTCTTGAATGTTACAAGGACAAGATGCAAGGATCGCTATGGATCCCAAATAGCAAAACATTTGCTTATGTGGATATGTTAATTACCCCGAACTATCTCCTTCAAGTTACGACGAGCAAGGATCATGGCATCAAAAGCAAACCCTTCAAAGTGCTTTTGAAAAGTATGCGAAAAAATAAGTGGATTCACTCCTCTAAGGAGGTTGCATTTATTTTTGTTGTTCCGCAAGACATGGTCGAGGAGTTCAAGGAGCAAGCTTACAGAACTGGAGCAGATCGTGTGGATCCTAAACCGACAAACAAATTAAAAAATATCAAGCAATATGTTTTGGCGGTTGATCTGCAAGATGAGCTCCGGAGATGCAGGAAGAAGGCAAGCCAGGCGGACAACCCAAATGAAAGTAGAATTGTGAATCAATAAAGTCAATGTACTCTGATAGAGGAACTAAATCGTGAATAAGGGGTAGGATAGATTTCAGATGAGATATGATTGGAGAGTGAAAAAGTTGAATATTTGACCCCCGGAAGCCGTTGGCTAATGGATGATAAAGAAAATAATGATGGGAGGAGCCTAAGATGAGGGGAATAAAGAAGAAAAGAGAAAGAGAGGGAGAGGAGGAGGAGGAGGAGAGAGAGGAGAGACAGGGATGAAGGCCAAGATAAGCACGTATTTTTTTTTTTTTTTTTTTTTAAAAAAAAAAAAAAAAAAAAAAAAAAATCATGTCTGTGTGTGGAGGGGTTGTGCCTGCCTGAATGTGCCTGAGAAAAATTTGTATTTGCGACAGGCAGGATATACCATCAAAAAGTCTTGCCAGCCCGAATGATATATGACAGGCTGTTTTACATGGCTCTAGTCCGACTAGTAAGAATCCAGTCAAACCAAAAATGAACCGTTTCCATTTCAGTAGTGAGAATTTTTTATTGGGTTGCGAAAAGAAAATGTAAAAAAGCTTGTTGCTTGATGGACATTCTTGTAATTATAAAATAAAAGAGTTACACGCATAATCAAATACTCCTCCATATCCCATCCCCAACATCGTCCTCGTCAATCTCCATCGCCTCAGCTATCTCTACATTTCCGTGCGAGCCCCCATGTGAACGGATTCGCGCGTCAATAAACGATTGAAGACGTTTTGTTCCTTACATCTTCCTATAGCCTTCACTGACGAGGTTTGTTACGGGACGTGTACTGGCAATTTGCGAATGGTATTCCAGAGGCTGATCTTTATCATAGGGGCCAAGGATATCGTTGGCTCTGAGGGATACGAGTATTTCGCTGATATCATGGTCCGCTTTCTTCGTAGCGTGTTTGGTGCCTGAGTAGGGGACGCCAAACGAAGTCTCCATCTGGTCTTCCATTCGCCCGAGCGAATGGATGCTAGTAGTCATTGATCCATGTTTCTTGGTCCAGGTTGATCTCTTTGCCTTTCGTATCTTTTTGATAAGCAGATTATTGTGCTCTTGGAAAAGATCTGTAGGTATCCAGCGATTTTCCTGACCTGTAGTGTTCACTGGCCAAGAAGACATGACAGCATGGCTTGTCTGTTCGGTCCAGGAGTATGTGAAGCCACAATGAAGATGCAGGAGCTCGTATGCATAATTCTTTGTTCCTCCAGCTTGGCAAATGGCAGTAATCAACACCAGAGACTCCTTAATGCGTCCAATGTCCTCGGCCTTGATGGCAGATGAAAACTCTATGTAGATTAACATATCTCTTATAAATAGAGCAGTTTTATCAGACACAATTCCGTTGAGCTGGGGTCGGTTGGCCATATCTAAGAACCTGTCCAGAATCTTGTTCACACCCTACTCACTTAGCTCTCGCAGCACATCTACAAGAAGAAACATAGAGCCCTCATCTAAGTCTTCACATTCCTGGACAAGCTCCCATACGCGAATTGCCATTGCACCGAATGTGTGAAGGAGAAGCTCATTTACTGCATGAAAATCAAACCGATCAAGAGCGACACGCTTTCGCCTTAGCTTTGCTGCATAGTATGCTAATGATCCAGGGATTCCTATGTCACCATAGTGGGTACGTAAGATTGTTGAAGAAAGTACCATTTGCAGATGAAAAAGCTGTATGATAGGGACCGCCCACTCCAACCTATGGTAGGTTGAAACGTCGTCGCAACGCTGCCTTTTTAATGAACGAATCCTGCTCACTGTAAGCTGTAAGCTGGTCGCCAGCAATTAATATCCTCTTTCCGTCAAACCACTCGCTGGGTATATTAAGGGTGTGTCCCATAACAGTTTCTAGGACATCCTTGTTTCCGTCAATCGTGGCCTGGTTGATGTGCATTGATGGCAATGGAAAAACCTCCGTTTTTTTGACTGGAAGTAGCAACTTCGATGGAACAGGTATCGACACCTCTTTATAGCTCTTAAAGCTTCTCTGCAGAACACTGACTAGGTGGGACCGCATTGTCTTTCGAAGGTGCTTTTCGTTTGCTAGCGTAGGCATTAAATGTTCAAACTGGAGACAGTGAGCAGGTTCAGTGCGTCCCTCTCCTTCTGCAGCTACGCCTGTGGCAATGAGTGTTGCTGCAGTCCCGCTCTCAAACGAGTCCCGGTTGTCGAGCCTTTGGTTGTGCTTGTGGTGAGCCATATTTATATTGTCGTAGACAATTAGAAAGGGACCATCCTTTGTCTTGGCCTGGACATACCTAAGGGCGTCTTCTGATGTTGGCTCCATGCCTCTGATGAGGGACTGATGGAAGACCGACAATCCTGCGCACGCTAAAAGTGTAATGACTTACCGTGGAACCCCCTTACTGAACAGATACAGTCCTAGCATTAACTGAAGATAGTTACATCTACAGTTACATAGAAATGCAAATACACTGGCAATCACAGGTACAGCTATCGACGGGTCCTTTGAACAACTACTGTTTGTATAGGCAATACCTGTCAGGAACCGGTGAAAAACAGGAGCTTTATCCTTGAAAACTTCACTAACGAACTCGAGCTCGTACCCTTTGATCTTTTCCTGTGTGATACCATTCACTGGAAAGTGCAAGGCTTTGTCTTGAGAGGTTCGTTCCAGTTCATCTTTGATATGCTCGAGTGCAAAATTGACAGCGGCAGGAACGGTTCTCTCTCGGTGATTTGGACGGATTATTTGTTTTTGCCAGAGATCGATAGCTTCAGCAGGCCCATTGTCTCTATAGTAGCTTTGAACAATACCCTGAATATATTTGCTCTGCGAGGGGAAGCAAGCATTCAAAAAGGCCTTGAGAGACAGTCTATGTTGTTTCATGAGGTCGGCGATGGTGAATCAATTGGCAGAGATGGTTTTAGGAAAATTGTCTGTTGCGTCGCCTAAATAATAGTCACAATAAAAAGATACTACTACCAGCTTTAGCTTCGCGCCTAGCGCAATGCACAAAAGCTGGCGACGAGACAACATTATTAAACTACCTTTCTCATTTAACATTATATTAAAACCATCAATTTTCAAATAACAATTTATTTCAATGACCCAACCTCAGCTTTCAAACCAAGCATTGTTCCTAAATTTAAACACCGCCATCCACCCAAAAGACATAATTGGGGAATTTAAAGATCGCTTCCATCCAAAGGATTCTATAGAGCTCCTTTCGATGCTGAAGACTGGCGTAAATGAGATTCCTGAAACATTGCCTTCTTACACACGCGTTCAGCAATACTTGGCGATTTTTGAGGCATGTTGGATTGGTTCATTACTTTTCTTTATATCAAAATCCTAAATACTCCAAACTAATGTTTAAGCCAATGTTAATCTGTAGGAACCGTCATTTATCCGGTCCTGCGAGAGGTTGTTCTTAAGGCAGAAGAAGCAAGCAGACACCAATGACCCAAGTCCTAATACTGGATACTCTATGCGGGATTCAACCCTTCAGAAACGAAAGGCCTCATGTTCAACCGCAGTGGAAGATGTAATTGATCAGGACAATTGGAATGTTGATCAAATTTATTTAAGAAATGGAGACAAGACAGTAGGCCACATTATTAAGAAGGCTGCTATTGAACTGATACCTCTATCTGGAGACATTTCTTCGGACCAACGCAGGATTTTGACATTGGGATTGTCGTCAATCCTTGACCTCACAGACCGTTCAGTAAAGGGTCAATTAAAATCATTGTTTAAGGAAGAAGAGCAGAATGAAATAATGGAACGTTTTAAGCATCTGAAGCAGTATGACTCAAATACCTCTTTCGTCTCTGAGGAGCTCGATATGCATCTAGAGCTTATGCAAAGGAGCCTTGTAAAGTAAGCAAAGAAAATAAAAAAAAAAAAAAAAAATGTAATGCGAAACTAGTGCACAGAATGCTAACATAAAGATATTGCCTCAGGAGTCAACTTTCAGGTGCAAGGTCCTACATTCTGCGTCAGATTCTTTGCAGCACAGATGAGATGACAAGGGACCTGAATGTTCTTCAACACATCATTGAAACGCATTTATTCAATGAGCATCTCTTTACACCATCATCGACAGCAAAAAAGAATCAGGACATTTCAGAATTGGATTATCTTGCGGATATTTGGAAGCCTCTATTTTCAAGGCTCTTTGCTGGTTCGGCTGCGAAGATCCGCAATAAGGGCGGAGAGACTACCATGATCCAATCCAATGAGGAAAAACGTAGGATATACAATGATGACACGGCCATCGCCTTCAAGATCGACTGCCGCATCCTGTTGGACCACAATGGAAAAGAGTACGATCTTGCATCTATTGAGATCGCAAAGAACACGGGCAGAAGTAAGATCTGCTTCGATGGCGCAAAGCTACTTCGTGAAGCAAAATCGATCACGAATATGCTAGCGGGCATAGTTGCGGATGACGACCATTTTCTGAAGAATACAACAGCATTTGCAATACAGATTGGCGGTCTGTCAGGTGCTATTTATTCACTTCACCTCGTAGCACCCACTCTCTATGTCGCAGTGTTTGAGGCTTCTCTGCAATTCCCAGCCACCCCCAGCTCTTTAGATAAACTCAAGCCTACCTTGAACGCGCTTCTCTGGTTAAGAAACAGGCTTAATGAAGGGGGAAACCAGGTCAGGAGCACACTGTCAAGAGTGGAGACAATCGAGGATGTTCTTACTCAACCATCCGGAAATATCGAGAGCCACTCGAGGAGAAACTGGATCAACGATGTTTTTTATACCCCTCCAAGTGGTAAAAAGATCCGACTTCTCGATGGACTTGTAAAGCCATCGGTAACAAACTTGACAGAGTCGTTCCTGGCCGCAGCATCTGATAATTCCCACAGCTTCCCAAATGTTGAGTTTAATGAAGACGGTTGGGGCCGTGTTTATCATGGCGGTTCGTTCCGGTGGTTTAATATCCATTTGAATAAGTTCTCAAGCACTTATGGTGGCAAATCACCCAGTCTTTAAACCGGTTTGTCCATTGTATATTAGTATAGAAAAAAAATACTTGTATTAAATATGCTTTTTGCACACAGATGAACAAACTGATGAGCACAATATCGATTTATTTGATGGTAACAAGGAGGGCGATACATCTAAACATATTGTTGATTACTTAGTTGACTACTTCAACAGTCATGCAATTGGTTGCATTGTTCATTGTTTTGTTTAATGTTCTCCAGACCCGACATTGTGGAGTAGAAGCCATCGCGCCACGGAGAGACAGGGCAAAGAAAAAGTAGGGGAACGAAGGTGGGAGTAGGGGAAAGTGGTGCGCCAAGCTCACTCATGTCACAGAATAATCTGAAGCGTTAGATGTGTAAGTTGAGAGAAAGAGGCGTCCTCAATACGCTCTTCCATGAAGCGAAAAATAGAAATGTAAAGTTTCTTGATTGACATTAATTAAGCAATGACAACAAGAATCACACTACCTAGCGCTGCTGAATTTGGCAATCGATGATGGCTAGGATCTGTGTTATTGTTACTCTCGTTACATTTATTGAGAGCCCCGATCGATGGCAGTTCATTTTCATCGAAGTTTTTTTTGTCTTTTTGGAAAAGGGCTGGCCAAAAGCTGGCCAAAAGCTGGCCAAAAGCTGGCAAAAAGCTGGCAAAAAGCTGGCAAAAAGCTGGCAAAAAGCTGGCCCAAAGCTACAGGAGCAAAGGGACAGCAAGAGGACAGCAAGAGGACAGCAAGAGGACAGCAAGAGGACAGCAAGAGGACAGCAAGAGGACAGCAAGAGGACAGCCGAAGAGAAAAAGTATCCTCCTTGCACATTGATTTATGTATTTAGGGTTGATACGTGACTTGTTATTCTAAATAAAATAAGCATGGAACTACTGTGGGACTTTTCGTGTAGTTGAAATTTTAGCGATATTGAGTTAAAATGCAGTCCTGTACTAAAGTCTGATAAGGCAAACAGAGTTAAGTGTTCATAATTCTCAAAGATATGTCACTTGTCCCATTCTTGACTACCATCTTGGTCAATAAGTCTCTAATAGCACACTGTTCTACCTTACAATCTATCGGGTATACAGCACGTCTTTATTTTACCTAGGAATAAGACGGATATCTTCTTTCTTTCTTTTTATGATATGCGGGATATGCTTTTCATCTTGACTAGCATAGCGTACTAGTGAAAACATCGGTTTATGGCCAACAGTCGCCTCTATTTTCTTCTCGATTTTAAAGATTGAATGTCAAGCCCATTGATTTTAATCGCCTTGAGACAAATAAAGTCTCTTAAACAAAGTAGGATTTGGTACAAGTAAGGCTGAATTATTGTTGAGAAAGATAGAATACCATTACTTCTCTACAGCATCTCTTTACAATCTCGAGATCGACAAACTTCCCAAAAAGCTCAATTGTCGTAACCACAAAATTGCTATTATTATTAGTAAAGTAGATATCCTTCGAGAGACCCCCGAAACACACGCCCTCTAAACCAGATGGTGATGTGGTAATGTATGTATATACCATTGCTCTGTGTTATATTTTGAAGAAGCATTCGAGCCAAATGCAGACAACCTCACTCCAATTGGATTCTAAACAGCATTTCTCTCAAAACACAGTTTGTTGTTTTTTCTTGCTAAATACTGAAGACAGTGCTACTATTTACTGTTGTCCTTTGCGCCCACATTTGTTCCCCTTGAGTTATGGATGCTACTTTTGTTTTTGTTTTTTTCTTAGTGCTGCAATCATACCATTGCCATTAGTAAAGTAGTTATTCTACCAGAGATTCAGGCTCGGGGCTAGGAGGCATTCGTATAGACAAACATAACGAATGCGATGACTTAGAATCCACTCACGTGGTAAAGACGACCATAATATAAAAGCTCGTCCGCCGTAATATTAAAGATCCCTTCTCTTTGTCCTATTGAACCTCCGCTTTATTACATCGTAACTTTTTATTTACGTTTATAACATTGCTAGACCGACCCGCAGTCCTGTTGTTGCGTGTTGTATTTTAAACCTGGATACCTGGATTTATTATTCATAGCCTTCAAACGAGCTCAAAGCCGCATTCAGGTGTATAAAAGGACACGCGGTTGGTGATCAGGTCGGATCTTATATATACCCTTTCATATCATGGGTATCAGAGGTGTATTTCAGTTTATTTTAAAGCGCAGTGTACCGGTGGCCGTTCCTTCGCAAGATGAAAAAATTTCCAAAATGCAGTCGTCAACTTCCCAAAATGTGCCTGATCGCAATTATACTTGTTCCATCATCTCTCCTCATTACTCTAAATTGAATCCCCTGGACCTTCCAGAAATCATTTCGTGTGTTGGTGATTTTCTCGATAAAAGTGACATCGCTAAATGTCTTCGCATCTCCAAGTCTTTCCACAATGCTCTTATCGAATCCCTCTGGAAAAGGATCCATGTCAGACCTCATTACAGACGCCCAACTGAACAAGCACTGAAGAAACACGGGAGATATATTGAGGAGCTCGTGATTGAGTTCAAGTTCCCAAAGGGGTACATGTCGTTGCGGGGTTGTAGTCGCCTCAAACACATCAGTGTTAATCTATATCCAAGCCGTCCTGTGCCAAATGATCTTATCAATCTTATCAGGGCCCACACAGTTACCAAGCTCTCATTTAATTGTCAGAGTTTACGAGAGACATGGAGAGAATTATTGGAATTTGCCCATCTTGAGGACTTGACCATTTGTGGAACAAATATAAGCAAGGATGAGATTGATTTATTTTTTCAAGTCTGCAAGAAAATTAAATACTTGAACATGCGCGAGGTGTTCATCTTTCAGCTACCTTCCAACTTCTTGAACGGCACGGACGAATTGATATTTCCAAATATTATCACGCTACACTTTGTAGCTGTCACAATAGGCATCTCCCCACCACATTCATCGCCTTATTGCCTTGGTGTGCTGACTAGGAGATGTCCAGGGTTGCGATCATTGGATATTGGTACCCCCTATATTAAAAAAGAACCCCCCGAATTCTTTAGAGCAACATTCCTCCATCATTCCTACACTTTCACCAATCTGTCCAGTCTACGCCTTGATATGAAAATAGATGACGAGGATATGGCGGCACTTCTCAGACGGATGGCTGGACTAAGGCGGCTAGATATCCCAGATTGTGAGTTCGGTCCATTTTCTCTTCAAGAGTTATTAGCGTACGAGGGAGAAAGTCTGGATAGTGGGGTCTTAGTACGAAAAAGGAGGGATCGGCGGCTATGCGATACAATTGAGGAGCTCTTATTCAAAAGACAAACTGAAAGGACCGATGGCATTGTCCAAGCAATCCTATCCAATTGTCCACGTCTAAAGAGTCTGTGGGGACCTAAAATCACAGTGACAGAAATCGTCAATGGAGCAGAATGGGTCAGTACTGACCTTGTCAGATTGATCATCGACCTTGAAGCTGACGTTGACCAAGAGACTGCGGAGGGTATGGAGAAGCAGCGTATTGTGTTTAGGCGGCTAGGCAAGTTAACTCGACTGCGTGAGCTTGCTTTGGCAGGCCGAGGGTCTCTGATTGCTATTCGAACGCTGGATTTGAGGTTAAGAGCGGGTCTGGATGAACTGGTCAACTTGAAGTGGCTATATTCAGTAGAATTCAATTATGTTGGGCATCGTATTCAATATGAGGAAGCGACATGGATTGTAAACAATTGGCCAAGAATAAGGTACTTAAGATACACTTTAATCAACGAGGTATATCCTGCGAACAAACTAAGCACACACCAATTAGCGGCCGAATTATTTAATTCCCACAAAATCAGCGCGCAAAATAACTCAGATGGTTGGAAGTACAGGTATTACTAAACTTGCCGGATCCGCAGCAACGATAATATAAGCTTCAGTATCTTAAGCGAAGATGATTCACAACTACACTTTGGGAAGATCGCGGGAAAGGACGGTACGAGAGGCTTAGTCTTAGTATGGTAGTTTAGTGAAATTAGGAAGGTTTCAATCCTGGTTTTCCCAAATGCTTTCCCAAACGAATTTGTTTATAAGAGATAGCCTGTGTTGTGTTAAGTATAAATGACCGATGCAATCTTCTGTTCCTTTGGAGCGAACTGTGTTTCTAAAGGTACCATCCCTATGACGCAAATGTGTAAGCAATCCTCTATACCGATGCAAAAAAAAAAAAAAAAAAAAAAAAAAAAACACTCGTGCAAATGTTGGAACAATGTGTGTCATATCTCCGTTCAACCCACATGGGTCTCGTCTTCTAGTGGAACGCTTGTCCCTGAATTGAACTGCAGCCCCTGAAGATCAAGCTTTGGAAGGATCAATGCAAAGTTGGCAGCGAGCTTCACGTTAAGAAGAATAAGTTCAAGCCAATGTTTGACTGGACTGTTCCTGAGGCATGTAAAACTACTAAAGCATCAACCGTCCTGTATCACTTACATGAACATGCATTTTAATGATTTCCATCTTCGTACGGTAATAAGGGTCAATCCAGTATCACTTGAGTTACGATGAAAGACTTTGTGTCCCACAGGCTTTGGATTGGTGGGATGACCCAATGCAGTGGTTGCAAAGTACTCGTGTAACTTGGAAGGTAATATATGGGCCAGAGGAAATTAGACAACACAAACTTCGCCCAATGCTTACTCAGCTCACAAGTACTGAATCAAGAAACATGAAAATGAGCGTCGCAATGGAAAATTGCACTACCTTATAGCCGGCGGACCACTGACTGAACAATCAAGTGCTATCGCGCTGTCATCCGCTCTATACTTTTTCTGCATGTGGGCCATTTCACTTCGATTGCCTCATCTGTCACCAACATCACCATCACCAACACAAAAATAACAAAAGAAATGATGGTGAAATTCAAGGTATGCCACTTCTCAATTCTAATCTACCTCCATTTCAACATTCACATCTCTTTTGAATGATAGTCAACTTCAAAATAATCTCTTGGACATTTCAGACATTGTAGAGCTTGACAATTATTTTCTTCACCAAAATGACATCGTTTACTGACGTTGCATCCCCAGGGCATACCACAACGCGCCTGTCAAATTCATTCGGGAAAATATTGTCCTTAAAGCTAATTCAGATGACCTCGCTTATGAAGCGTTGCTGAACAAAAAGGAATTTACTGAGGAGTCTGGGTTTTATATTAACCCGCCAAAGGAGCACCAATAATTGCGAAGTTGTAGCCGACTCAAAGAGACCGGCTACTAAGTGGAATCTGCTTCAAGCTCGTCTATCCTGGACGATCTCTCCAATCCCAATAAGACCCACACGTGCACCCTTACCAACTTACCATTCGATTTCGACGATTCGAGTTCATGGGAGTTATGGGGAGCATTACTGGAATGCATCCACCTTGAGGCCTTGGCCTTTTCTAGTACACAAATAAGCAATGCTGAGACCAATTTATTCTTGCAAGCCTACAAGAAATTAACGGCTTGGGTATGAAAACCGTAAGCATCAGTTGACTTCCTTCTGACTTCTTAAACGATAGCAAGGATACATTCATTTCTCCAAATATGATCATCCTATACCTTAATGATGTCGGAATATCCACACCTCATTCGCATACATCGGCCTATTGCCTTGATATTTTTATTAGGAATTGTCCAAGTTTCACCTTCGTTGAATTTCTGTGATCCCACTAAGGACGCTCAGACTAAAGAGCAAAGTGTGATTTCGGCCCACTCTCTATGCGAGGATTACTAGCAGAAGAGCAGGAGGTTCTGGAGGATAGGCGCAGTGTACGAAAAAGGAGAGTTTAGAGACCTTGCAAATACAATTGAAGAACTCGAATTGGGTAGATTTAGTACCAGGAATGAAGGCATTGTCCAAATAATTCTATTGAGCTGCTCATGCCTGAAGGACTGTGAGGGTCTAATATTACAGTGGCAGGGGTTATTGACGGGGCAGAATGGGTTAACACTGGCCTGGTAAGCATGCTGGTCAAGGCTTAAAGCTGATGTTGCTCAGGAGTGCAGGAGGCATAGAGGAGGATGCATTGTGTATGAACAGATGCGAAAATTGACTCGCCTCCATCATCACGACATTTCAATGAATAGCAATCTGCTTTCTTTTGAAGTCTCGACTTGGGTCTAAGGAAGGTCTTGCCTACTCTGACCAGCCTTAAGAATCCGTGTTCTTTATGTTCAGATTCCGTAACCAGCAGCAGGTACGGGAAGCCAAAGTATAAGAAAAATAAAAATTAAAGTAAAAAAAAAAAAAAAAAGAAAAAAAAACGAGCATATAAGGGAGTAGTATCAAAATTACTCTATTCTGGCTAACGCCCTTTCAATAAAGCGCGAGTTATTAATATCAGTGGTGACTTCAATAAAGAAGGCATAGCAACAAAGATCAAGGGCTTCTTTATGCTATACCTCTCTCAGAAATCCAAATCCGGTGATCGTTATTGGTTCATAACCCTGTATTATGTCACATAAATAGCCTGCCATCTAAAAACTTCTTTACCATTGTAACGCCTGATGGATAGTTCCTTGCCAACTGCTAAGCCTGGCATGGGTTTGTTAAATCAATCAGGGTTCTCAATTCTTCTCATCCACCCAAACTTCCTCAGATCTTAAAAAAAAGCTATATGACATGCCTACAACTGCTACATTTGAATGCATGTGCATCTATTCAAGGAAGGTATTCAGTAGTTGAAAAGAGGCAAGTTGTTTAACTGTTGGCATGCTGCAGCGCAAGCACTGTGCGTATATGCTATATTTTTTATAAAAAATAAAAAACGGCGACAAGGTGGCAGCACACCGCATTACAAAAGTGGATACAAAATTATACGCTTCAAGGCATGGAAAGCTGCTCTCTATTACAAACTCGACAAAAAAGAAAAAAAAAAAAAAAAGAAACGATGACTTCCAACTTTAGGACTAGGTTTCCTCTATCCTAGTCTATTCTAGCCTTAGTATATTAGTGATAGTGAATGTTGTGCCTAGCGATAGAAATGTTTGTGGTGTACCCTTGCCCTGATAAGCAAGGTATAAGGCAAGAACAGAAAATGGCATGCGCTTCTTTATTTGGTCTCTCTAGGAAGCCAAATTCATTGATTGCTCTCACTTCACAATCTAAAGCCCCTTACCGTTTATCATTTGCTGGCCGGTTCCTCGGCAATTGTTCTTTTGTAATGCGCTTCAAAGTGCTCTATGCTAATGTTGCTATGGATTGGTTGTAGGTTGTGTATTCAACTTAATGAAGTCCAACTGTTTCCTTGGAACATCACGAATATGAAAGGCATGACTTTGGCTCGTACAAATCTCTTTGAAGCGTTGCAGCACAGGCTGTCATTGCAAAGAGCTCGTACGAACATATTTGTTGGTGTCTCTCCAGCCAATGAACTTTCAAGGCTGCACACATCTTACTATCCTTCATGTACTAGCAACCCTTTCCTGCGTAATCAACCTTTTATTGATACCAGGGCTCAAGAACTAAACTGATATAAATAAATAGCGTATGATGCCTTAGGTTACTCCCCATCTTTCTTTTTCGATGAGGTAGGAAAGTGAGGGTGGGTGTGGTGGGACAGGAGAGGGGTAATGAACTTAAAGATGTCCTTTGTCGCCCTGATATTCCATAGACAGGAACCCCTTGCGCCACGGCATCCAAAGGAAGCACTCATGCTGGTTTGCACATAATACTTAAAGAAGCTGCTGTAGTCAATGAGGGCACAGACAATGTAGGTCATTGTCTACTATAGGTCCTTTTGGCTCTTCATATGGCATTGCATCTGAAAGTAGGCGAAGTACGCATAATAAACAGACAAAGGCAGAGGAATAGAGAGAGGCGACCTACAAGGCACGTCTTTCCCTCTCTCTGTGGACGTGTCTGGGTGTTGATGCCGCTCAGCACATAGTATTTAACCGATTTGCTTCTTACACCTTCCCCTTCGCCCTCTTTTCCTCATCTACTCTCAGATGAAAATACTCTCTTGGGTGACCTCGAAGGACACCAAGGCCTCAGGGAATAATGGCTATACAGGAGGTGTCCTCAGAGGCCAATGACCCAGCACCTCTCCGCCTCATTCCGGCTGTGTTGCCGCCTTGATCCTTGTCCATGTGCAAAAGAAATATATAAGCTTTTATTTGAGCAAGAGCCACGCTCAGTTGCAATAGACATACAGCGATACAGCGCGACTACGATTCAATACGAACAAACTAAACAAACAATAATAATAATTAAAGTAGACAAATTGCCAGACATGAAATATATAAAGTGTCCGTATGTTGCTATGAAGCTTTCTCATTTATCCCTTTTTCTCTCAGGCCCCTCCACCTATCTTTATTTTTTTTTTTTTTTCTTGGCTGTCAATTCTATAATTCAGAAGAGCAAAGAGCAGCTAACTCTATTGGAATCCTTCTTTCTCTTCGTCATTTCTATTAATCAGGCTCTCTTTTCCCGTCAATGTTTTGGATTTTATGTGCTATGTAAATGTGAACGCACTGTAACATGGTAAGCGCCTGTAACAACACACGTCCACCAAAGTGGCAGTCCGAAATCATTGACTAAGGGACAGCTCATAGACTCTACTTAAGGAATTAACCAGAGCTATGCAGTTGTATGAGCGCAGCTAAAGCTAAATACATAGGCCTTAAGGCATGCTACTGCTACTAGACAAAAAAAAAAAAATTGCACTTTTGCACGACGTTTTCCTCTAAAGAAATAAACCAATGCTTGATGAGTAGAGGTGCTTTTAAAAACTTATGGTCAGCAACCTTTATCTTTGACACCTTTGTAGATTAGGTTGAAGGTCCTTTTCTCCTTTCAGTAGAGTATGAGCTATATTGATTATGGAGCTCGTTCGACAAATCAAATGTGCAGCCTAAACTAACGATTATAATCAAAACCCACTAAGGTATTCATGTGCTTGATTGGGTTGCTCCTTAAGGCCGTGAATGAGTCAATGTAGGTATATAGCCAGCTATATATTACTGAGCAGCTTGCTACCAATAGCTGACACAGTTTAGTCCATTGGCTTTGCTATTGATTGTCGCTACTAATCTTCTATTCCTATTTGAGGACATTTGCATTCACAATAATCACAGATCTATCACATTTTCAGACAAAAGACAAAGATCATTATATCTGATCTTGTCTTTTAATATTTATTGTTAATTGTTTTCTCTGCTGTGGTTTCCAAGCTGCATCTTGGCCCAAGAGTGGCAATGCCCTTGGTACGTGTGCATGGCTGGATATTTCCTAGTAGGCTTGGATTCTTTTGATGATGCTTTTTAGCATATCCTTTGATGGTGCCTTGGCTAACTGGCCTTGGTAACCTTGGTTGACTGGGCCTAATGACCTAGCTTTGGGTTGGCTGCCCTTGGTTAGCTGCTTTTGATTGTCTGGGCTCTTTCAGGTTACCCTTGATGGATTTTGGCTTTGGTAGTCTTTGATTTCCTTGATTGCGGCAAATTGTGTTTGATTAATTGCGGCTGCCTTCGATTGCTTTGACTAAGGTTTTCTGTCTTTGATTTTGTTGAGGCAATCTCTGGCTAGTATGGCTGAGGCAACCTTCTACCGGCTTTGGGCCTTGGCTGGCTTTCAATGAGGTTTCTTTTGGTTGAGTGGAGTGAGCTTGTTGGCTTTTTTTTTTCTTTTTTTCTTTTTTTTTTTTTGCGCTGACGTGGCTGCTATCTGCTGCTTGCTTTCTGGCTTCTGGCTTCTGCTTTTTGGTTTCTGGTTTTTGACTTTTGGTTCCTGGCTTCTGGCTTTTGGTTCCTGGCTTCTGGCTTCTGGCTCCTGGCTTCTGGCTTTTGGCTCCTGGCTTCTGGCTTCTGCTTTTTGGTTTCTGGTTTTTGGTTTTTGACTTTTGGTTCCTGGCTTCTGGCTCCTGACTTCTGGCTTCTGACTTCTGACTTCTGACTTCTGACTTCTGACTTCTGGCTTCTGACTTCTGGCTTCTGGCTTCTGGCTTCTGGCTTCAGGGAGGTTTTTTTTTGATTTTTTTTTTTTGGTTTTTTTTTTTGGTTTTTTTTTTTTTTTTTTTTTTTTTTTTAAAGTATTTTTTGGAGTTTTTTTGGGGTTATTATATTGGCCATTGGCTGTGAACTGTTGGCTGTTGGCTGTTGGCTGTTAGCTCTGAGTCTATCTCCTCAGACGCCCTACCTCGGTCTGATGCTCTTTCCCAGGCCTTCTGCTTTCCTCCATGGATCGTAGGCCTCGCTCCTCCAAGCAAAAGTCCCATTGCAGTGGTCTATCGAACAACTAATCAATGGAGCCTCACTTTGACCAGAGCACCTTTGGTTCAGACGGCAGGAAACAGGGATCACACAACATGACGCCTCTACGCCATGCACCCACTACGACCAGGCGTCCCTGGCGCAGCATCGCTAATTGGATAGCCTAAGGATGATAAGTCAGTAACAATGAACTATTCACAAAGCCCTATAGAGCACCGAGTTGCCAAAGATTCCACCTAACCAGAGAGAACGAAAGCAAAGGTAAAACAGAATTAATATGCTCTTTGTGTCTTTCTTTTCACCTACCTTAGATGTTACCAGGCCTCGGTAACACCTGTTCCTGCTCCTGATCCTGATCCTGCTGGAGGGGGAATCTCCTTGACGGCCGAAGCTCGAGCTCTACAGGACCCAGTGAATAATTCATTGGTACTGACTTACCATTCTCAGGCTACCGCAACTGTGTGTCATCCTGTCCCTACGCGAAATCCCCAGAGGCACTCGGATCAAGTGAGGCCCAGAGACTAGAAGTTCTCTAGCGCCACCACAATGGTCCTTCCTCAAGGAGTCGTGAGGGTCCGACGGAGTGGAACCCCCCATCAGAGCAGATGAGGAGTTCGGAGGAGGCGGCAGAGAGGCCGGCGGAGGGGCCCCCGGGCTCCGATGGTAGGACGGAGTGGAGCCCTTATCGAATCGGATAGGCCTCTACGGAAAGAGCCGAAGAAATAAAGAAAAAGAAAAAAAAAAAAAAAAAAGCGTGGTTAGAATACTATAAAGAATAGCATAACACAGCAACACCAAAAAAAAAAGAAAAAAAAAGTGCAATATGTTTACTCAATAAGAGAGAGTACTTACAGATCCGCTTAGGGCCCCATTTCGATAAGCACTGCATGAGCTTATTGCAGTCTTTGGGATGGTCGCCGCTGAGCATCCATCGGTAGTGTTTCTTGTGATGACTAGAAGGACAAAGGCAAAAAAATAGGAGTAAGTTAATGGACCTGCTGGACTCATTTAGCAATAGCTAAACAGTGGGTGACGGTAGGCAAGACAAAACGAAGCCATACATATGCTAGATACTTACTTGATGACGGCTCTATAGTGGATTGTATTTCACGGCTGGAATAGAGCATTTTTTATGGTCTCTGTGTGGCCTTTATAAGGCATGTGAAGGGGAGGTGGAGAGGATGTGGGTGAAGAGAGGAGAAAAGAAAAGAAAAGCTGAGGGGGAGACGAAGGGTATTTATGAAAATTGTTTTTCTTTTTGTGTCGTCGATATGACGTTTTACAGCAACGCAAAGGAAACTTGGTATCCCACTGCCAAAGGTATTAAATAATAATACTAATAGCCATCATATGTCAGCAATAAAGAAAGCCATTGTGAAGTATAATAGTAAGCGAATGAGTGAGTAAAAAATAAATATTTGAAATGTAAAGAGATAACGCGTTCAGAGGGCAATGCCACAAAATTATTATTTTCCGCCATGACGCCTTCGGTCAGATGTTCGCATGAAAACTCTGTTTTCTGGTTGGTCAAAACATTTACACGGCAGATAAGAGAAGCAGACATTGTCCATCTTCGGTAAAATTAACCTTTTTTATCTCCAAATGCTGTATGAATGAGTATGGAAAGAACCATTGAGTCAAATATAATGAATAATACAAAATAATGCATTATATAGACATATACTTTCTTGCTGTCGACGGCGAGGGCTCTTTGGCGGATTGTGCTTTGGAGAAAAGGAGAAAGGATGAATGCTGAGTGGTTTTTGTAATCGCTCAGGGAAAATAGTAAGTGAAACCAATTTGTGATCTCAAAGTATTGACTGAATAGCAATACAAATACGACATTTTGCTTTTATGCAAGAAAAAAAAGAAAAGAAAACGGCATAGCGGGAATTGAAATCAATAATCTGTGCACCTGTGATATCATTCGTCAATTTTCATATGCTTACAAGGTGGAGAAAGAGAACAACATTCCATCCTCAAAGATATGCAGGGTCATACATACAACAATCTGCCTGCCCACAACAAGAGCACGAGCCACATTGCCCTCTTTGTATGGTGTACAACAAAGAAAGAAAGAAAAAACAGTGAGCAATGTGCTGTAGCTGGAGTAAAAGGACGAGACCCAAAGTACAAGCATATTAAAACTCGCATACTCTGTTTCTCACTCGCATAATCAGCTACTATTCACTATTCTTTATTACACATTTTGCATTGTATTGTATGGAAATAAAAATAAAAATAAGAAATAAAATAAAATTAAAATAAAAGTAAAAGTAAAATTAAAATAAAGTAAAAATAAAAATAAAATAAAATTAAAAATAAAAGTAAAATTCAAAATAAGAGTAAAAATAAAAGTAAAAGTAAAAACAAAAGTAAAAATGAAAATAATAAATAAAAAAAAAAATATATAAAAAATAAAAAATAATAAATAATAAATAAAAAAAATAATAAATAAAAAAATAAGATCGTATTGATTTTAGAATCAGGTGTCTAGTATGGTATGGCATACTAGGTAGATGGTAAGAATGGTTTTGAGCTTGAGTAGTGCTGCTTTGGCGGTGATCTGGGTTCGCGTGCTAACTGATTGCCTTGAACACCCGATAGATAAGATCAGCGCTTCATACGATTCTTTACACGAAGTCAGAAAAAGAGGTAGATAGGCTGATTGACAGTTTTAGAACGGCTTGAGAGGGTCGTGCTCCGAAAATAGTACAGTATTTGAACAAGAACTATTTCATTTCAATAGCAGATAGAAGACCCTGGATGTTTTGCTATCGCGAAGGTATTTCTTATGCTTCCATCAATACCAATAGCTATATTGAGTCGTAGCATAACACTTTGAAGTGCCATTTTTTTAAGGATAAGAAGCAACGACGTGTCGATAGCGTCATGTGCATCCTTGTCCATAAAGCAATATATGTGTATTCGGCACACTGTTCGAGTTGGAAGGATGACGCCTGGAGCGAAGCAAGAACTGGCAGCCAAAATCAAGGTCTTGGATTATATTGAGGGCAAGCGGTCAGAGAACCCTGAGGCTGTTCTCATGTCTCTGACAGCAAGCGACAGGTCTTCAGTGTAAAGTCGTTCACTGACCCAGACAAATCATATGAGGTGGCAGTCGATTGGAAGGCGGGCGAAGTTGACCAGTTCAATGGGTGCACATGTCTTGATTTCTTTCGAGCAGAAATGTGCTGCAAGCATATCGCATTAGCGACGTTAGAGCTCCCTCATACCAGTTTTTTTTATCCTGGGGAAGTTAGAGAACAGTCTCTTTTAGAAAGCATTTTAGATGACAATGCACCTATTCCTGGAATACAAGAAGTAGTACAGGCTGTACAGAAAGCCTCTGATCTGTGCGAAGCACGACTTCCAGTGCTACCAGGACTCAAACTTAGTAATAAACGTCAGAGGCAACGGTGAATAAGTAATTTCTAGATAAATATAAAATATGAACAGGTTCAAAGCATTGAGTGAAGTTACGATTTCATATTTTATTCAGCTAATTATTACAAAAAAACAATAAAGTTTTTTTTTTTCTTTTTCTTTTTCTTTTTCTTTTTCTTTTTCTTTTTCTTTTTCTTTCAAATGTTTCTACTTACAAAAAAACAATAAGTTTTTTTTTTTTTTTTTTTTTTCCTCTTTTTCTTTCAAATATTTCTACTTCACAAAAAAACAATAAAGTTTTTTTTTCTTTTTTTTTTTTCCTCGCTTCAAATATCATTCATCCTTCTCCAAGTTTGTGCATCCATATTGGGATCAGGGGTAGGATATCGACGTTGAGCAAACTCCTTGTATAAACTTACTATTTCTTCTCTTTCTTGTTTACGTCTTCTTTCTTCTTCGTCTCCTTCCTCTTCCTCATCCTTATTCGCTTCCTCGTCCATGGCCTTCTCCTCCTCCTTAGCCTTAGCCTCGTTCTTCTTCTTACCCCTAGCCTTCTCCTTACCTCTATCCTTCACCTTAGCCTCTTGTCGTTGTCGTTGCGATTGTGATGATTGCTGTCGTGTTTGCTGCTCCAGTCGATGGAGCTCTTCTCTTTTTCTTTGAGCTTCAATCTCTGCACGGACAGCTCTTTGCTGGGTTCGCAAAATGAACGGCTTAGGTTGAGTCAGAGGCCTCACCTCCTTCTTGGGTATAGGTTGCCTAGGAGGAAGAACCACCGCCTTTGGATTCTTAATCCTCCCCTCTTCTTCCAACAGCCTCTCTTCCTCCTCCCGCTGTTGAAGCCGTGCCCAGTATCGTTTGTTTCTACCTTCAGTCTCAAACTGGAAGGGTTTAGGGATTGTCCCTGTGGGCTTGGGCTTCGGCTTCAGCGTGGGCATCGGCGTTGATGCGCGCTTTATTGGTTTGGGCGCGAGTGGCCGAGATGCCAGAGGGTCGTATCGCCTCTTGGCGATAACTGGCGACTTTGGAGCCGCCAGTCTGGTTTTCACCAACGCTTGTGCCTTTGGTGGCGATGGTGGTGGCGGTGGCGGCGTTGCCTCTGTTTTTGGCTGTTGAGGTCGTGGCGTCGGCTTTGGGCGTACACCAAGAGGATCATATCGTCTCTTGGTGACCACAGGGGATTTAGGAGCTGTCAGTCGTGTTTTCTCCACTTTAGCTACACTCGAGGTTCCTGATCTTTGAAGGACCTATGCACGTGTATTGTGTATTAGAGAAAATAATAATTCTGTTACAACGATTCTTTACAGACACACATTTATACATAAAATATATAATACACATATTTCAGAACTCAAGAACAACAGCAACAACAACAGCAATAAAATATAAAACAAAATAAAACAATTAAAATAAAATAAAGTAAAATAGTGTAAAATAAAATAAGCTCTCCACTGAAGACTCTACAACAAGTTAAGCAATTACCTTTTTTTGACTCATGAGTACACTCTTTTCAAGCTGCTGCTTGCGTTCTGAGAGAGGAATAAAAGGTGACTTGGGCTTAGCTTGCTGCTCATTGGCGATTAGGTCTTGCAGAACCGGTGAAACTGATGTAGCAACTGGTGGCGCTGATGTAGCAACTGGCAGCATTGGTGCAACAACCTGTGGATTAGAATGTGACTTGGTAGCATTGTTTTTATTGATGTGTGGAGTTGGATCATAAAAGATGGAGGGCTCTTCTTTATGTTTTTGCTGTTGTTGTAGCCATTGCTTGCCTTGAAGATATGCTCTTGCCATACGAATATTTCGAAGTGGTGTCATCTTTGCGTTCTTCTGTTCTTGCGTACCGGGTAAGTTGGGAAGGCTCATAATTATAAAGGGGGTATCGGGTATCAGGTATCAGGTATCAGGTATCAGGTATCAGGTAACAAGGCAATAGGTAAGAGCTTCTGAAGCTTGGACAAGTGGAATGGTTGAATGAAGAAAGGAAAAAAGGTAATCACAACTTTATTAACTTTATATACGACGCGACATTGTAGGCACGTGAAACCGCGGTCACTAATAAAAGAAAGGCGTGTTGTACACCAGTGTTTTGTTAACAGCTCGCTGAAGTTCCCTTCAAATTTTTTTAGTGTTCTATTCAATAAAACCAGCCTATCAGCTTCCACTTACTCAATACGTATGTACACAACCTCCGTCAAACGAAGCTATTCTCATTTGACATGGCATACTAAAAAAGGAAAAATAGTGCTTCAGCTATTTAGTCACGTTGTCGAACACTCCCACCACGCCACACGTCTTGGTCAATATAGGCATCCGCAATGATGCAAACATGTTTGTTCATCAGCATTACTCTAAAGTTGAGCACAAACTCGTTGTTCCTCAACAGCTGTTTAACCTACGTGAAAAAAGAAGTAAGTACATTTACTTTTTTTTTTTTTGTTTACAGTATATAGAGCGAATCTGAATCAATATTAAGACAGGGAGTGCTCTGTGTCTTGAAATGTGACTGTCACTGCTCTGTGTCTTGTTTGTGTAACCATTTTGGCGTATATTTAAGTCAAAGTGCGTATAATGTAGTCAATATAAACCACAGAATGCGTAAAATGTAGTGAAAACGGCGTATATTCCTTCCTTTTCAATCATTAGTATTTCAGATACCTTGCTATTCTGGTATTATTTAACTTTTTACAGACCACATCTGGTCAAGTTAATCTAAACTAACATTCCCTTTATCCATACTCCATACTATTCGCCATTTATTTCCCTCAACGGAAATGAGGAGAAAGTGCGTTTAGACGCTACCAAACGCCAAACGGATCGCAAACGCGCGACTCACAAACATACCAATTTCTTTTTATTTTATTTTTTTGGCAAAGCAATTAATGCATTTAGTATTTTATTACTATATCTATTATTATATATGTTACTATCGTACATGCTTCTATATATGCTATTGTTACCTACCTGGGAAGTGTATTGTCATTTATTGGTCATCTTCAGGATCCTCTTGCTCCCTAGCTTTCATGGATATCAACAGTGAGTTAATAGTCTTTCCCTCATTTGCCTGTGACCACTCAGCAACAATGTCTTCAGGATTGCGACCTTCCCTTCGTGCTGCTTCGTTGATCAGCCTAATTAACTCATATCGTCGATTGTAGGCCCTTTGGTCTGATGTATTCACTGGCCAACTCGGGTTCAATCTTTTAAATGCTGCAAGGGGCCCATGAAACTCATCCCAAGCATCTGCCACTGTGAGCTTTCCGCGGTCTGCTTTCCATTTGAAAGTGGCGCTTGATGAGCTGGGGCCTGGGGACGAGTGATGCGATAGCTCTGGCGCTCGTTGGAAGCAATGTAGAGGAGCTTGAACCAGCGATGAGTGCTGTTGAGGTACCTGTGGGGGACGCGTCGCAAACGGCTGCTGTTGAGGGACTCTGCGCAGAGCAGGATAGCTTGGCATAGTATGGGGATATGGCCCAAGAAGACCGGCTGAATTCAAGGGATGCGCTGGAGCTTGGCGAGCTGACGGATCCTGCAATAAATGTATCACTATCTCCATTTGCTGCTTTAGCGTCGCGAGCTCTGAGCTCATGGCAGACAACTGCGCCCTTTGTTGTGCTTCTTGCTGTGCCATTTGTGCTCCTTGCCGAGCAATAGCTGCTTCAAGAGATGCATTCTGGTGACTAAGGCTGTTTAGCGCGTTGGAGACCACATGTTTGTCAACTGGGACTAATGGATTGACAACATTGGCGCTCTGCTGATGCACTTCGATCGCACGAAGGAGCTCTCTCTGAAAGTCAAGGAACAGCTGACTCTCAAAGATTTCTGGAAGTGATTCTAAAAGCTTATTGCTCAGAGTCCTTCCTTTGCTGTCAGGCTTCAGGTACAGCACGGCGTCTTGAAGGATAACTCTCCTCATTTGTACCAGCAATAGTAGGAAAGCTCTTCGATCAATCATTGCGCTGTTCATGAGCTTATTGGCCGTTGCGGCGGAGCTTCCCGTAGTTTCTTCATCTTGATCCCTAGCCGCTGTCGAATGGCGCATACGCTCCTGCCAGCCTCCCCAGTGCAGGTCGTCCTCCGTGATGAGATCCGGGTTTACATCTGTCATAGCATCATTACAATCCTTGACCCATTCCTCATTCTCTCTAGCGCTGCTGTTAAAGTTCCCTTCGATCCAAGGGAAAATTTTCCTCTGCAGCTCCAAGTCAGGGATAACGAGATTACGCTCAAGGATATAAGGTTCCTGTTCCTTGTTGAAATGAGCCATATAAAACGCGCCAGCGGTGGGGTTCTTTGGAGCATAGAAACTCTCCATCTGTCCCATTACCCAACGCCCAAGGTGACGGATATGCTCCAAGCCTAAGCCCAGACGGTACGCATCTGATGTTCCTGCGTGTCGACCGGCGTGAGTGACCTTGGTCGAATAAACGCCACAGGTTCGCATCACAGAAGCTGTGGCATCGATTTGAGTCTTTGGTGCAACAGCATTCTTGCGAAGGCCTGCGTTGCGCTTCTCGATCGTACTAGCCGCGACCAAAAGCTTGATGTTGTACCAATCGTCAGGATCAGCGAAGTTTGGGACATCCTCCTTATCCAGCTATTATAGGAATGGTACGCGACCCAACATTTAACAACGAGCTAGGAAAGTACATAACCTATATTGCAGTAAGAAGAGACAAGAATGGCACAAATCTCTTACCATAAATCGTTCTAACATGTAGAAGCCAAACGCTCCTACAGTACACCTGTAAAAAACTTTATGACGAAAGGCGGTTGCATAAAGCTTAACACCCTTTTTATTTGTTTTGCCACGAGATATGCAAAACGTAAGTCCGAGAGCTGGCTGGGACCCACTTGCCGGATGGGAAGACATGATACTGAACACATCAGATAGGTTAAGATTGCGAATGTCTTCATCTCGCAGCAGCATATGGTGTCGTGCCAAGATGCAAAGGCGCTCACGCATATATTGAAATCTACCTTCCGCATGGTACACTCGCTTCCCTTTTAGCCGCAGCATTGGCTTCATACCCCACGTATGGAGGGCCATCCGAATGAACTGCTTCTCATTATAGGGGTCGCGAATAGAACAGGTATCAGTGCGCGTCGATCCCTGGAATGAGGTGTCGTACACTAGTTTCCCCTCGTATTCCTCGATAGCCTCCTTCAGCGGGATATCCTTGCGCGGATGAGGTGCAGGGTTTGGCCAATCCACCTTTGATGACGCTTGCTCCTTGTAGAGATAAATTAATGCCTTCCTGGCACAATCCACTGTTTCTATCGAGATAGGCGCATAGATGAATCTTCGGCCAGTCTCATCAGTTTGCGGATGCGAAAGAACTATATTTGGATTAAAATGAAGTGTCAGAATGTCAATTAAGAGTGAGCCACAGCTTTGAACAAGGTTATTTTGGTTACATGATTACACTAGATTTACTTTTTGCTCTTTCCGCAATGGAGGAGACCATGAGGGCTTGTGGTTCAGCAGACATGAGGGCCTCTTCTTCAGCTGGTTGCGAGTGATTTTGTTCCTCGTCTTCGCTTCCTGCATCGTCTTTGTCACCTTGGGAGGCTTCCTCAAACCCCTCAAATGCCGGAGTCTCATAAGGCTGTGAATTACGTTGGCTATAATTTTGCTCCAGCTCATGGACAACATCCTGAAAAATACTTTCCTCTGTCTCTGCTTTCCAAGCCTTTGGTTTTCTCTTATTTTCGCGAGTCAGCTTGCCCTCTAACACTGATCTGGCCGCTTGTGATGAAGCCTTTCCAACGACGCCACTGAATCCCGCGTTTGAATCAATATATTTCTTTACTGTGCGCTTGAAAACAACCTCCTCGAAAAACTTTAACATTTTTCTTGCGTCAACGCTGCAGTCCGCTTTTTCTCTTGTGCTGCAGAACACCTATCATTTATATTGTATTTGCATATTTTGTATTACGAAGCATGAAAAAAAAAATTTGACTGTCCTAAAAAATAAAATAAACAAATAAACAAAATAATAAACTTACCTGCCAAGCTTTCAAGTATGTCTTGTACTGCAGCAATGTCTTTGAGGGATTCTTGTTGGCGAGGAGAGATTCGAGAACATGGTTAGCACAGGTTTTTCTCTGCTCTGCTGTTTCTTCAGACGAAAAAGGCGACTGAAGGTGGCTGGAAGAGTTATCAGTTGTTGCACCGATAATCGTGCCTTGGGAGTAGATCCGCTTGCGAGGGGTGTGTTCCTCGGAGACGTTGTGGACGCCTACAGAACAGGCCCTTCTTTTGCCCTCGCGGATCTCTCTCCTTTTTTCTTTTTCATCTCTGGCTTCCTTAGCCTTTCGTGCATAGCCACTTCTTCCTTCTTTCCCTTGCTTCACGCTAAATTCGAAGAAGGTCCCGCTTGGACCTGAGTTTATTGATGAAGAGGCAGCGTTGCCAGAAGAAGAAGAAGCGATAGTGCGGGGCATCTTGATAGGTTACTTTATATTTTTTGTTGAGGGAATTGGGTAGATATTTGTGAGTACGATCAAGTGTTGCAAGTAGTGGTTATCGTAATAAATAGCGATGATGTATAATGTATAAAAGAAAAGAATAAAAAAGAAAAATGTAAGCGAACATGGTTTTATACTTTTAGCTCATATTGTCAAGTCCAGTTCAAGAATATACTCTCCTCATATTTCAATTGTTCAATCGCTATCTTAGTGAGCTTGATCAATTGTTAGCTTCCCTCAAGCGCGTTATTTTCCTTTGAGTACGGAATGAGTACAGATGAGGAATGAGTGGAATGAGTGGAATGGAATGCGGGAATGAAGAATTGAGTATGAAGCAAGGTGTTGATCAGATCAGACCGCTTTGTGAGCGCGCTACGCGCGTGTAACTAAAGATACTTTTAGTTTCTACTTTTCAGTTAGATGTAGTGAAAAGACATGTGCCTGAATTCTAACCTCTGTGTCTCTGTGTCTGTACGTGAAACCTATGAAACATTTTGCCTATTAATGGGCATACACTGGAATTTGACTTAATAAACTATTACAGTATATATATATAGGCTCGTTCCCAGCCCCTTCACTTTAGGTGACTCAAAAAGGAAATGGAATTTCCTGTCACCTTTATAAAGTGAAGAGGGATGGGTACGAGCCTAATATATACACTATCATGCAAAACTGATTCAATAATTCATTCCCATGTGCATTTCTTTTTTTCATTCCTAGAAACCGTATATGCATACACCACTCATACTTTGGTTTAATAAAGCTCCCGTCTTCTTCTACGTCATAGTGATGCGTTGTGACATTAGCTTGTCTCATTTGAATAGCTAATTACTTTTTTGTTCATTCAGGTCATTGAATCAGTTTCACATGTGCCCATTCGGTGGCCAAAGATCTTTATTCTTTTGTGAGCCATAACCTTACATCAATAGATAGTATTCCAACCATGGGCATCACTGACAGCTTGGAGTCTCTTATGGATACCTATGATGAGTTTGCGGCAGAAGCCCACTGGGATCCTGTACCATTCAACCGATACTCGCTCCCATAGTTCATCACAGCTCTTAGCTCGCTCCGGATACCTAGAGAGCCGCCTATCCAATTCTGCCCACATGTGTTCAATAGGGTTGAGGTCAGGGGATTGTGCTGGCCACTCTAGAAGTGTACCTTCCTCTTCTGTCAGATGTACTGACTCCAAATACTTCCTAACAATCTTCGCCGTGTGCTTCGAGTCATTGTCGTGCTGAAAGACGATATCGCTTTTAGTTAGGCCCCAGTCATCAAGCGACATCTGTAGATCCTCCTGCAGTAGTTTGATGTAAAGTTGTGCGTCCATATTATTGTCAATCTTTGCAATGTATCCAGGTCCGTACCATGAGAAGCATGACCACACTTTAACATTACCACCCCCAAACTTGACAGTGCCTTGCACCGACCTGCGAGTGAGGCGTCCCGGATTGTCGCCCCAGATCCACTGCACGCCATCAGAGCAGATTCGGTTTATTTTCGATTCATCTGACCAAATAACCTTTTTCCAATCTTCCAGAGTCCATTCCTTATACTTTTTGATAAAATGCAAACGAGCTTTAATATGCCGTCGACGTTAAGCTGGCTTATGTACACGCCTCTTTGCTGTCAATCCTAACTCCTTGAGCCGTCGTCTAACGGTGGTCTCAGAAACAGCCGCTGGTATGAGCTGGTTGGCTCTGACGGTGGCCTCAACTGCAGTCTTGAGTGTACCTCGTTTCATGTTCACCTTAAGATACTGCATGATACCTCTAGGTACTTTCCTTGGTCGACCGCCTTTATTGACTGGCATGTACTCCTTATTATGTGCATAGATCCTGGTGGCCGTCGCTATTGATATACCAACACTAGCAGCAGTTTCTCTAGTAGACATGCCTCCCATCATTAGCCTCCTGGCTTCGTTGACTTTCCTTTGTGGAGTGGGTCTCATATTCTGTGAAGGTATAGTTAAGAGAGAGTTAAGCAGGTGTTCATAAAGGAAAGAGAGAAAAGTCCTTTTTTTACTGGCATTAAATGACGTCCAAAAGTTGTCATGGGCAACATTTTAGACCACATGTGAAACTGATTCAATGACCTGCATGAACAAAAAAGTCATTAGCTATTCAAATGAGACAAGCTAATGTCACAACGCATCACTATGACGTAGAAGAAGACGGGAGCTTTATTAAACCAAAGTATGAGTGGTGTATGCATATACAGTTTCTAGGAATGAAAAAAAGAAATGCACATGGGAATGAATTATTGAATCAGTTTTGCATGATAGTGTATATACAAAATGTCTGATACTCAATTGAGGCGAGTCTTTGATCAAATGAAAAGACAAAGACTATCGCTCAAGACCTTTTTGCAAGCGTGTTTCTCATCGGAAGATAATGTTGTCAAAACGAGAGTTCGTTACTATAACGACAGTGAAGGACCTGCTGAAACTATCGCTCTCTGGGGTCAGATGACAGATTCCCAACACCAAGAGAGAAGTTCGTGCCGCCACCAATTTTGTCCTCAGCTATGTCAAAGACGAGCTGCAACAGGCATCCCAATTAAAGCCTTGCGATTCCCGGCAAGCGATATCACACTGGAGAAGACTGAAAAGTTTGAGCTCGAGTCTATTGACAGGATTTTCAAGGCCAAAGCTCCTGTTCTTTGCGCATTCTTGTCGGGTATTGCGCATGCAAATGATACATGTTCGAGGGACCCATCGAAAGTCGTGCCTGTAGTTGTCAGCATCTTTGCGTTTCTCCGCAATCGCAACTGTAATTACTTTCAAATGATGCTTGGGCTATTCTGTTCCATCAGGGCGCGTCACGGAAACTCATCACGCTATTATCGAAGGCGGGGATGTCGATCTCTCATCAATCGATCCTCAAGGCTATGGGTTCATTGTCCGAAGACACTCTCAAAGGCGTCCAAGGTAAAGTCAAGGCCGAATCCTTTCACGTTGTCTTTGACAACATCAATATGGCCTGTCGTAAGCATGATCAACGGCTCGACAACCGCGACTTATTTGAGAGTGGAACCGCAGCAACGGTTATTATCTCAAAGGAGACTGCAGAAGAAGAACGAGATACCAATCCTGCTCGGCTTCTTTGCGTTGAGGATCTATAACCGTTTGATGCAAATAGGGATGTTCTGGAGACTGTGATGAAAGGTACACCTAAATTTGCTCTGATTGGTTCAATGGGAAAAGGGTCCTGATTTCCGGTGATCAGCTTACGGTGAGCAGAATCCATTCACTGCAGAAGCAACGGTGCGATGACATTTCGTCCTACGAGAGATTTGATTGGGCGATTCCTGTGATAGAGCTTTTTCATCTGCAGATGATGCTTGCTACAACGATTTTACGTACCCACTATGGTGACATAGGAGTGCCAGGATCACTAGCTTTCTATGCATCAATGCTAGGGAGGAATCGTGTCACCCTTGATGGGCCTGATTTCTACGCAACAAATGAACTTCTTCAACATACGTTTGATGCCATGGTAATCCGCGCGTGGGGGCTTGACCTAGGATGCGATTGTTGTATATTTCAATATACAAGATAATAACGGCCCAGCTATAAGATTAAGAAAAATACTAAAAACACACTAGGAACATACTAGGGGAATTCCTAAAATTAATACGCTAAGAAAAGTATAATAATAATAACGCGTCACTAGAGACGCGACAAAACACCGACATGGTTCCTGAATAATCCCATGTCGCTTCTAGATAGATATGTAGTTACTTGGTACGAGTCTCTCTACCAGAAAATGAATAAATACCCCATGGATGTGGTGTGTGGACCCACATCTTATTCTCACTTATCTTAGCTTCTGATAACTACTGTCTAAATATTTTTCAGCGATGACCTAGAAGCAGGCGTACAGGGCATGCTCGACTATATTCTGCAAGAAAAACTCGAGCAGCGTATAGACATTGTTCTGGACAAGCTTATGGAGCTAAGCGAACTGGAGCAGCTCAATGGGACCGTATCTATGAACGCTGCTCTATTCATAAGGGATATGCTTATATATATAGAGCTATCATCTGCTATCAAGGCTGGAGACACTGGGCGCATACATGAGATGTTAGTATGGGTCACTATTTTTTGTCAGGTTGGGGGTACAAAGAACTATGCGTATGAACTTTTGCGATTACAGCGCGGTCTCAAATGCGCCTGGACCGATCAGACAGTAAAAGCTGACATGTCCTCATGGTTGGTAAATACTACAGGCCAAGAAAACCGCTGGATACCTACTGATCTTTATCAAGAGCATAATAACCTGCTCATCAAAAAGATGCACCAGGCAAGAGCAAGGGCTGCAAATTGGGACGTGCTAGATGGGTCGCTGTCGGTCAACATCCACTCTCTCGGACAAGTTGGAGAGCAGATGGGAAATGCGTTTGATGTTTCTTACGCAGGCACCAAACATGCCGTAAAACCTCCAAGCGGTGATATCAATGAAATCCTCGCAACCCTCAAGGAGTTCGATAATCTGAGCCTCTATGATAAAGAAAATCCTTCAAAATCTCACCCGCAAACCGCTAACGCAAGCCCTGTGGAAAATCTCTCCACAAGAGGCCTTATCAAGCTGAAAGAAACAAAGCACCTTCAAACATTTACTGCTTCAGTCAGACGTCCACATGAGGCAGCAAATGGAAATATAGCTATAGGCGACGCGATGGAAGCTGATGAGGGTGATACGGATGAGAAGGATGATGAGGACGACGATATGGAATACGGCGATATGGAAAAGTGTTATCAAACAATGAATCAATAGTACTTTTTTCCTTGTGTTTCATGAGAGTAACTAGATATTAATATAAGATAATCGAACCTTTTATCATTCGTTATTGAGTATCTTCTAAAACCAATTGGATCCCTCTTATTAGCTTCCCGAGATCTGTCATAACCTGCTTGCCTGGCACTAATTGCGACTCCCCCCACTCTTAAGCTAAATTAAAAGAACTTGATCTCTGGCATCACGAGAGTGCATTGAGAATTGCATTTCATTATGATGATTCATTCGGCATGCACATTCTAATGCGGTGACCAACCTATGAACTTATTATTTTCATTCATTCATTCATTCAAGGATGAGAATGGTTCATTTCAATTGAAACTATGCCTTCATACCTTTTAGAGGCATTTGGCGTCATACTGAGAGAGAAAAGCAATAAAAGTACCACTTTTCTATTCTTTCATACCACTAGGCCTTCGTGCTCTTCCCCTTCAACTTCTATCTAGTATACGATGGATCTGCAATACATTGTTAATGATGAAGGGTATCAATCCCAACTTGATGACTTCAAGAATTTATGCCTCTCATACTTTGAAGATGAACTCACATTGTTTGATGAGGGAATGGATTTTAGCATCGCCCGCAATCACGATGGAAACTCGATTTTGCTTTCACAATTTATCACTTCGGGTGGGTTGATATCGCAGATCAACTTCGCCAATACTATAGTGTGCAGATGAGGTACAGCCGTTCTTGGATGCCGCGCTTCTTGTGGCTATTAGATACAAGTATCGCCAATTCATACATACTATGGTGTACCAGGAACAGATAAAAAAAAAAAAAAAAAAAAAAAAGATGGATATCGCCAATTTCGCCTGAATCTTGTAAATCAACTTTTATCGTTATCTAAGTTCTGAGTTGTCATCGAGCAAAGAAATTCAAAGAGAAATCTAGAAATTGATGAGTCCCCGGAGGTTACTTTCAAGGTATCAAAAGGTCCATACATTACTAAAAACTCTCCTCCAATCCCTCGTCGACATCTACCAGAGCTTCGTTTCCCGATAAGAACCAAAGAAAGTGAAGGAAGAGATGTTAAGAGTAGGATGGCATGCGAAAACTGCAGGGTTAAGGGTATTAAGGAGGGCATGAAGTCCACCTCACGATCAGAATGGATATGCGCTACATGTAGGGTTCCTCTTTGCTTGAAAGCAAAGCAGAATTGCATTGAGAAAAATAAGCTATAATATTTTGCGTACAAAACACATGTAAAAAGTACCCAAATTGCGGCCATTTTTGATCGCAAAAAATCTTATTTTCGAATTCAGGATTAGGGATAAAAAACCAATGAAGTATGTTCATGCAACAAAAAAGGGTAGATTTGTCTAAAAGGGAAGCCCGCTCGGATCGTAAAAAAAATAAATAAAATAACAACAGAAAAACAGATGAACATTTTTTTTTTTTTTTTTTTTTTTTTTTCCTTTGGCGCAGACTAGCTAGCTCTTTGGGAGACATAAGAGAGATATCAAGTGAAGTTTACAAATGTAGACATGAATCGAGGACAATGCTGTTGGTGTCACCTTAAGACGTACCACAAGGAAGATGTCATATAATGATACGCTTTCTTGGGAGAAAGTACAGCCATCTTATTTGTAACACCAAATGGCGAAGCAAAAAAAAAAAAAAAAAAAAAATCGACCGTTGCATCTGGTACTCAAGTAGAGAAATGAGAAAACCTTTCATCTTGTCATCATCCCCATCATCCTTCCAATCATCACCGAGATGACAAAACCTCAATACCAGCAATTCCAAAAGACTAATAGCGACATCATCGAAGAAGTCTGTGTTAGGACTGTAAACACCTCCGCAAGCAATGATAACTCGTCGTGCTTTGTGAGTTTGCAAGACATTCGAGACGTGTTTCCAGATGCACTACGCTTCAAGTTGGATGGGCACCCCATTCCTTTCCTTTTAGACGATAATGGCAATAGGTATATTGTTTTATCATGGTGCCCTATTAATTATTACTCTGGGAAGAAAAATGACAATCCAATTCATTTTGACATATCTTTGTTGTTTATGTTTTAATAGGATCGAACCACCACGTATTGCATTCTATCCTGACAGGATCTTGGACGTCATTGCAGGGGCACCGCAGTCCTGCAACTGCGTCTGCAACTGTGAAAGCAGCAGCAGCAGCAGTAGCAACGCCATCATCCGCTTGCCAACATTGAAACAATCGAAGAACCTGGACTTTCAGGACCTTCTTTGGTCATTATCAAATATAGCCCAACCTTCAAACTCATTTCTTACCATTCGTAATAACGAAGATTTCAACTCTCACCTTGAAAAGATTAAAGGCCTGCTACTGGAGGCCAAAAATAGAGATAATGAGGTGATTAAACTGCAGTCAGAGATGCTTAAACTGCAGTTGGAGGCCAAGGAGAAGGACGACAAGATGCTTGAAATGCAGAAGGAGACTCTTAATTTACAACAGCAAGCACTCGACAGACTTGCCATCCTTCAGCAGAAAGCTGAAGCTATCCTTATCCAGTCCTTTGAGCTACACGAGTACCCAATCCCTCGGCTGTTTATCATTTTGCCTATCGATCGTACTAAGTGGGACCCAATGAATATCTTGAGAAATAAGGTCCGACTTCATTTCTTATGCGAACACGGCATCCACGCCGTAAACGCAGCTAAGAGCTGTCACGACCAGATCCATCTTGCCAGACATGAGGGATATGAGATCCGGGAGAGCACAGAGTTTTTCCAAAAGTATGGAAAATACATGACCATCCTTTTACAGTGCCTCAGTATGGGAATGCCCTTGGCTGCCTCGCTTGGGTCAGTCCCGGATCTCAAAGCCGGTATCGATCATTCACTCAACTATATGAAAGCGCTATCTGTTGAGTACCCGGCCTTGAGCAGCATCAACACAATCGAGGACTATGAGGCACTTGAAGGAGCAGATCTCCGAGGACTGAGCAAATTCCTTCAAATCAACGATGAAGATGGTAAGCTTGGCAACTTGTACAGGACTACGACCGAAGGGGGCATGTCAAATGGGTTTGTGTCGACCACTACCGCTCAACGTATAAAGAGAAAGAACAAAAAGCATTTGAAGGTGCTGTGGAGATGAACGGTGGTAAGTATGACTCACAACTTGGTAAAGTGACCGTTGAGTTGGGATCCAGAATTAGAGCAGCAGAATTCTTTGATGCTTTGACCAAAGCAAAACATATTTACGAGTTGGACATCACACTCAACTGGGATTGGACCAAGACTGACCTTGAAGCAATTGAGAGTGCACTAAGAGTGTCGAGTGTATCGATTCTTCGGCTTGACCTTGGTAGTCCTCAAGAAGGTATTGCCAGGAAACTGCTTTCAACAACTGCGAGATATGAAAGACTTGTTCGTATTATAGAGCTCAACACTATGAAAGTGGTCCGTATTGCATTGCCTTCAGACCTCATCAAGCTTTCCAGCCTACCAACTAAAAAGTCGCAACATCATCATGAGTTGACCTTTGAGATAAAGGCTCGAAATATCGGAGCAAGTGACTTTCAAGTGCTTGTAAATTCACTTAGGACCAACCCAACATGACTTTGACCAGCTTGGATTTGAAAAGCAACTCCATTGAAGATAAAGGGGCTCTAGCACTCTCGGAGGCACTCAAGGTTAATAGGTCTTTGGCTACTTTAGACTTGAGAGACAATCCGATTGAGAAGGAAGGAGTCCTGGCGCTTTTAGGCGCGCTCAGAACAAGCCCAACATTGACTACCTTGGGCCTGCAGAGCACTTTAATTGAGGAAGAACTGTCGGAGGTACTCAAAGGCAACGCGACATCCGCCACTCTGAAATTGGGTTACAGTTCGATTCGGAATGAAATAATTCTGGTACTAGCAGAGGCACTCAAGACAAATATGACCTTGGCCAATCTGGACTTGGGGAGCAACTCAATTGGGAATGAAGGAACTCTGGCACTGTCAGAGGCACTCAAGACAAACACGGCCTTGACTAATTTGATCTTGAATGACAACTCAATTGGGAAAGAAGGAGCTCTGGCACTGTCAGAGGCACTCAAGACAAACACAGCCTTGACTAATTTGAACTTATGGAACAACTCAATTGGGAATGAAGGAGCTCTGGCACTATCAGAGGCACTCAAGACAAATATGACCTTGACTAATTTGATCTTATCGAGCAACTCAATTAGGAATGAAGGAGCTCTGGCATTGTCAGAGGCACTCAAGACAAACACGGCCTTGACTAATTTGATCTTATGGAACAACTCAATTGGGAATGAAGGAGCTCTGGCACTGTCTGAGGCGCTCAGATGGAGAAAAGAACAGGACAGAACACGCATATTTGAAGTGCGTTATTGAAAAGAGGAATGATTACAACCTGCAACAGGAATGTATTTCTCGAGTGCGAAGGAGGATTCCTCCTATCTCATGCATTATCTTTGCACTTGCACAATGTTCATGTTACAAAGCTGGCACCATCAAGCATTTCTACTTTGAAGTAATATCCTTTGTTAACAATGACAATAATAAAAGAATAAAACAAAATATATTACATTTGAACCTGTCTACGCCAAGAGTTAAGCATATCCTCCTTCACATCCCCATCAACTTTTTTTCTCTTTTTTTAAATGAGAGGGTCATTCCTCACTTTACAACCACTAGGTTGGTAATGAAACAAATCTATTAAATAGCAGTTCGTTAGTAACATACATGGCACCACTGTATAGTATAGATTGAAAAGAAGAAAAAAAACGCGGATGTATATAATCTTTTCCGCCACTTGTATGCTTGCTTGCTTACATTAAAGAAAAGCTGCTGCCTACAGTCTGAGGGATCAACTCATTCTTGGTTTGATGAAATACTGCACAAATCACCAGTTTACATTCTACTTTCAGTAGGGTTGGTCCTCCAGAGCGATCTGAATAGGTTGAGCTTTCAAGGTGAAAAATAAGGAGAATATCCCATCTTGTAGAATGAGGCCAAGCATGCAAGGTATCTACAGGAGCGATGGAGCATCTTTAGGCTAACATGAAACGAGGTGTGCTCAAGACCGTCGTTGAAGCCACAGTGTAGTCCAACAGCTTTTTTGCCAGAGGTTGTTTCCGAGTTCGCGATTAGAGTGGCTCTTTGGGAAGTAGGGGTTAATAGCAAAGAGTTGTATAAATTGGTCAGCTCTACGACAGCCGCATATTAGAGAATATTTGCATTTCCTCAGAAAGTATGAGGAGTGAACATTAAAGAATTGGCAAAGAGTTGTTTGATCTAACAAGTTTAAAAAAAACCCCCCTGGCCAATGAGAACATAGGCACAGTAGATAGACGTCTGGATCCTTTGTTTCCCATGAGACAATCGCTCCAAGGAAGAGACAAGAGATAGATTGAGAAGTAGGCAAAGAGACGAGCCAAGAGGCAGACAGCGAGATAAGCGGAGAGAGAGAGAGAGAGATTTTCTACTTTTGCTGCTCTCTCTCTCTTAATTCGTCTCTGCCCAGCGAATAATATATCTATATAGTCACTGTCCAAGCGACAAGTGTGAGTTTCGATGGTTGCCACCAAGTATGTGGATAAGATTTCAATAGTTGCATTTGTTCCAGCTTGTCCAACCTAACCTGCCATTCGCTTATTCAACTCTTTTTGCCAGATAAACTAGGGTATTCGTATTACTTTGTCATTCGTGTCATTCTTTAGCTCTTTTTTAAGTTAATTAAAAGATGTATACATCAATAAGTCTATATGCCTCTGTATTGTATATGGTCGAGATGAATACTTTTGTCTATGCTCAGTGATGTTGAGACCATGTAGGATATGGCTAATGGTTCACCCTATAACGCCATGATCTTTTAGAGCCTTAAAGGGCCTAAAAGACACTTTTTTTTTTTTTTTTTTTTTTTTTCCAGATTTTTCAAGTACTTCATATATTTCAAGTATGTTACTGCTATGGTCCTTAATTTATACATATTTGTATTGGATAAGGGTAAAAATGGGGAGAGCAAAACTTTCTATAAATCAATAATATCCACATTACATGTAGGCTATAGGCTGTAGTCTCTAGTTTGTAGTCTGTTGGCAAAATGTTTGTAGTCTACATGTTCTTCGCCCTCTCCTCCTCCCCTTGTGCTATATGCTATATACATGTTATTACGCTATATGCTTTAAAAATGCCCCCTACCCCAGCGCCATTTTGCACTGAGTTACTAACAACGCTATTAAAGCAGTAAAAAGGAAAAAACCAAGGTTTAATGGTCCAATCGTTGAAAATCAAACTCACCCTTTATTACTTGGGCATGGTCTACGACCATCTCTAGGCAACTGCAGATACTGAATTTATACACTGCAGGAGGCTGGTTGACGGTGCTTGCCCTGCGGATAAGTAATAATGATGGAGGGTTAAAAAAAGAATATCAAAAACTAATGAAAATCATCTGAATATAAAATAGAGAACCTTTGCCTTCGAATTGATCCGACATTCTGCACATGGTTGCTGGTAGCGCTATTCAAGTTATAGAAGGTATATAAGCTTAAGCTCTGCATGCGCCAGCCACTACCATGTCAAAAAAAAAAAAAAAAAAAAAAAAAAAAAGTTCTCTAGGATTGTTAAATACCGAAATTACTTTACTCTTCATTATTTGAGTATGAGCTGCGCACATGGCCTGGACGACTGCACCCACACTCAGACGCGGAATGGAAGAAGGAACGATGCGATTGGGAAAACTCGTTCTGTCTCTATCAATTGAGAAAATATCATTATTATTTATATATTCCAAAAACATAAAAATAAAATAATAAAAAGGCCTTATCACATTCCTTACATTCTGAGGGCATAGTCTCTTGCCATGTCCGTCGCTGCTGCACAGGCTACATGCCATGAGGCGTAGCATTGAGAGGGATCTTTAATTAATATAGATAATAAGATCCAAAAAGAAAAAAAAAAATGAAAAATAAACGTAATAGTGGCAAAAGTAGAGAGCAGTGGATAAACGTGAATTATCCCTTATCCTGAATTTGAAAATAAGATTTTTTGCGACCAAAAATGGTCGCAGTTTGGGGTAGTTTTTTTACATGTGTTTTGTACGCAAAATATTATCCCTTGTCCTGAATTGCGACCATTTTTGGTCGCAATTTTTTACAAAATGCTCAGTTAAACAACATTCTATAATTGCGACCCCCTCATTCTTAAGCTAAATTAAAAGAACTTGATCTCTGGTATTACGGGAGTGCATTAAGAAATGGATTCCATTATGGTGATTCATTCAGCATGCACATTCTAATACGACGACTAAACTATGAGCTTATTTTTTCATTCATTCATTCGAAAATGAGAGTGATTAATGACTTTCAGAGGCATTTGGTCTTATACTGAGAGAGAAAAACAATAAAAATGTCACTTTTCCACGCTTCCATACCGCTAGGCTTTTATGTTATTTCCCTTCAACTTCTATCTAGTACACGATGGATCTGCAATACATTGTTAATGATGAAGACTATCAATCCCAACTTGATGACTTTAGAGATTTGGATCAAAAAAAAAAAAAAGATGGACATCGCTAATTTTGCTCACATTTTATAAACCAACTTTTATCGCTATCAAAGTCTCAAGTTGTCATCAAGCAAAGGAGCTCAAAGAGAAACGTAGAAACTAATGAGTCTCTGAGGGCTACTTTCAAGATATCAAAAGGCCCATATATTACTAAACACTCTCTTCCAAGCCCTCGTCGACATCTACCAGAGCTTCGTTTCCCGATAAGAACCAAAGAAAGTGAAGGAAGAGATGTTAAGAGTAGGATGGCATGTGAAAACTGCAGGATTAAGGGCTCTAGGGAAGGCAAGAAGCCTACCTCGCGTTCCGAATGGACATGCGTTGCATGTAAGGCTCCTCTTTGCTTGAAAGCAAAGCAGAATTGCTTTGAGGAATATCATATCAAATAAAGAGAAAAAATACCTATATTATTTTGCGTACAAAATACATGTAAAAAACTACCTTAGGTTTTTCCAAATTGCAAAAAATCTTATTTAAGTTCAAGATACGGGATAGGATAAAGACAAACGCACTTTTTTACACTACGTTTAGATTTGTCCATGTGGCTAGGGCTTCCCTCGCTAATATGTTCTGGCTCTAAGGTATGTCAACAACTGACCATCTCTGATCGCAATACTGTGTTCCGTTCCCTGACTAACGGTCGGGAGGAGCACGCCAACCGAGCCCTAAAATTATTTCCCTGTGCTTTTGTGGAGCAACGCCAAACTAGTTGCGGTTTACTACGCTCCATTGCGTACAATAGCTCAGTCAGTACACCTTCTGGATTTTTGCCTTTTTCCTTTAACACTGGATTGAATCTGCGTGTACCAACAGCTCTACTTCAGTCTCTTCAAACCCCAATGTCAACGGCTTCGTGGAGCCGCGGAGTGCCGCGTTGATAGTAGCGAAGGAAACCATGGAGGAAGCGAAGGCGAGGTAAATTAGGGGCGAAAGAATATTAAAGGCGCCAATGCTCACAGGCCTGAGCATTCATTTGCCACAGGATACTGAGCGTTGCTCAATACAGATAACGTTACCATTGCTGACAAGAACAGGCCAACAGCGATAACAGCGAAATTCCGAGCATTGTTCGAAGACACCCCAACCCATATTATTGTCAAACAACCCTCATTAACGCCATTCCGATTAATGTGAGCGATACCACTCCAATTCCGATGTTTCAATCAGCGAGAGATAAGGCTGTAGAGCCATTGAGATTAACACTGCATCAAATGGAAATTCATAAACTTATTAAGAGTCCAGCCCCTTAAAGATTGAGATCAAGTCACGAGAAGAGGAATAAACGGCAACGCACGAGCCACTCTAGTTTCTATCTTAACTTTAAAACTTTAAAACGCGCAAATAAATCTACCAAAGAGTGCAAGAGGTTGCGAATATATATTTTTTTGACATGCAGTTCTCATGGTTCCATCCTTTTTTGACCAGATTTCTATATGCCATCCCTTATCTAATGTAATACACTAACATGCAAAACTGAATCAATAATTCATTCCCATGTGCATTTCTTTTTTTCATTCCTAGAAACCGTATATGCATACAACACTCATATTTTGTTTTAATAAAGCTCCCGTCTTCTTCTACGTCATAGTTATGCGTTGTGACATTGACTTGTCTCATTTGGAAAGCTAATGGCTTTTTTGTTCATTTAAGTCATTGATTCAGTTTTACAGGTGCTCATTCGGTGGCCAAAGATCTTTATTCTTTTGTGAGCCATAACCTTACATCAATAAATAGTATTCCAACCATGGGCATCACTGACAGCTTGGAGTCTCTTATGGATACCTATGATGAGTTTGCGGCAGAAGCCCACTGGATTCCGTATCATTCAGCCGATATTCGCTCTCATAGTTCATCACAGCTCTTAGCTCGCTCCGGATACCTAGAGAGCCGCCTATCCAATTCTGCGCACATGTGTTCAATAGGGTTGAGGTCAGGGGATTGTGCTGGCTACTCTAGAAGTGTACCTTCCTCCTCTGTCAGATGTACTGACTCCAAATACTTCCTAACAATCCTCGCCGTGTGTTTCGAGTCATTGTCGTGCTGAAAGACGATATCGCTTTTAGTTAGGCCCCAGTCATCAAGCGACATCTGTAGATCCTCCTGGAGTAGTTTGATGTAAAATTGTTCGTCCATATTATTGTCAATCTTTGCAATGTATCCAGGCCCGTACCATGAGAAGCACCACACTTTAAGGTTACCACCTTCAAACTTGACAGTGCCTTGTACTGACCTGCGAGTGAGGCGTCCCGGAGTGTCGTCCCAGATCCACTGCACGCCATCAGAGCAGATTCGGTTTATTTTCGATTCATCTGACCAAATAACCTTTTTCCAATCTTCCAGAGTCCATTCCTTATACTTCTTGATAAAACGCAAACGAGCTTTAATATGTCGCCGGCGTAAAGCTGGCTTACGTACACGCCTCTTTGCTGTCAATCCTAACTCCTTGAGCCGTCGTCTAACGGTGGTCTCAGAAACAGCCGCTGGTATGAGCTGGTTGGCTCTGACGGTGGCCTCAACTGCAGTCTTGAGTGTACCTTGTTTCATGTTCACCTTAAGATACTGCATGATATCTCTAGGTACTTTCCTTGGTCGACCGCCATTATTGACTGGAATGTACTCCTTATTCTTTGCATAGATCCTGTTGGCCGTCCCTTGTGATATACCGACACTAGCAGCAGCTTCTCTAGTAGACATGCCTCCCATCATTAATCCCCTGGCTTCGTTGACTTTCCTTTGTGGAGTGGGTCTCATATTCTGTGAAGATATAGTTAAGAGGGAGTTAAGCAAGTGTTCATAAAGTAATATTGGATTAATCACTTGCGCAAATGAGCCTAGCCTATTTCACAGCTGTATCTCTTCTCTTCACCAACGATGCAGTACCAGTGACTGATGCAGCCCCCCTTGGCTCCACAAAGCACCTTCATATGCCTTGGCATGCCCTCATACAGTTGTTGGATAAAGTCAATAGGTATATCCGACTTAGTCTGATTCGCTCTTTTCTATAGCTTATCGTCCCCAAACTCCTTTGAAATGTAAGCCCATATACGTTTAATAACGTTGAGACCGGATGAATTAGTAGGGCGCTCCAAAACATTAGCCTTGGCCTTCGGTGTGTTATCCTTGATGATCCGGACAATGTGCACCCGAGTATTGTCGTGTTGAAAGATGAATGTTGCTGGATCCATATCATGCCAATTTCGAGACTCAAGTGCATCCTTTCCGAGTATTTTCATATAAGTTCGTGTGCCGATCCCCCCTGGGAGCAGGTACGCGTCATCTAAGGCGTAAAATATAACATGACCCTAGATTATAATTTCACTACCTCCTCCCTTATATTGTTTTCTGGAGTTGGCGTGGTAGGATATGATTATACTTAAGTATTTTGTAGTAATATTTCTTTCGAAAGGCTGAAACCCGCAGAAATCAGACTCGTCAGAATACATAACCTTTCCCTAATTTTTAATTGTTAAATGAAAGTGTTTCATGGCAAATATGTAAGCCTTCTTGATTTGGCCCGCTGTAAAATAGCCTGTCTTTGTCGAAAATATCCTTTTAGCCTCTCCTTTCCAGAGTCTTCCTGACAGTGTCCATGCTGGTTCGTACCCCTTTGGCCGATTGAATTATTTCCAATGCATCATCTGTACTACATAATAATGCAATATCCATTTTGCGAGCAATAAGCCTCGATGTGGTTTCTGATACTTTTGTAGGTTTTCCTACTTTTGGCGTTGGTGCAACATCTGCAAAGCACTCATAGGTCCTTAGAGTCGAACTGATTGATATAACGAGTCCTCCCGGCACTTTGCTTGATGACCTTACTTGACGAAGCAGTGACTCAACGCCGTTGTGAATTGAATAAGTAATGCGAGCCATTACTGATGAAACAAGTAGTAGCATAACTCATGGAAGTAGAAGTATAAAGAAACTGAAAAAGAAAGTGGAGTCAAATAGACAATGGGACTAACAAGAGCAGCATTCCGCGGCAGATCATCCATTATCCCTATGGAAACATGTCTAATGTAGGCTTAGTTGCTGGTCATTGGTTGTATAAAGACAATTGCATTAGATAAGAACAGAGCAATAGCACGGTGGTAAAAGCCCGACTAAAAAAATTAATAAATCAACAAAAATAGTTTTAATACTAGTTGCGTAAATGAATTAAAAGCATTTGCTTTCCTTTGACATTAATTCTTACCTGCCAGTGGCGGCTGGGGAGTGGCTTTCTCCGATGGTGCTGCAGTTAAGACCTTGGAGCTCTCGCCGTTCGCTTTGCTGAGGTCTTTTGAGCCTACATCGCTGAGATTAGCTGCAATATTCGCGTCGGGGATGCCTTAGGGAATGAATCCCTCTGGCAGGATATTGCGAAGCCTAACTAGCAAACGGATAGCTTCCTTCAGGTCATCGATGGTATCACCTGTGCAAACTTTGACTGAAAGTAGGTTTGGATTGCCATCGTGAATGTAAAAGAGTTTTGAAAAAAAAAAAAAAAAAAAAAAAAAAAGAGAATGGGTGTCCCACTAAAAATATTCGAACAGACGTAATGGAGGCGATGCCGCTCATTTATTATTCCCTTACTGTGGCTGATTTCGGCCTTCACCCCCCGCCGCCAGGCTCTCATCGATCCATACGAGCTACTTCTCCCATCACATCCTTTCCCGCGATTATCAATATTCGTCAGCCTTATTTTCCCTTCAACCTTGTTTACGCGTCCCTTCAAAATATGTACCCGCGTGTTGCGTTGCATCAATCATTTCATTCTTCTCTCTTATACTTGTGATCCTTTATTTTAGATAACAACGGCCCCTCAGAGCCTACCTCAGAGCCATAGGATTTATTTTATATGCTCCATGAATAAAGTGCTCCAGACACTATGGTCAATTAACAGCTATGACTGCACAAACAGCAAAGCCCGTTATATTCATGACTTCATAAGCCCTGACCGCCATGATCGGTACTCAAAGTCCACCCATCTGACGTGGCCTGTTGCGCACCCGCGACAGTATCCGCCATCCATAACCATCAAAATCTTTACTTCACCTAGCCACCCCATCACACCTGTAGATATCCCTCACATTCAGTTTCTGTTGTTATCTTTTCCTCGATTGTTGTTGTCTCTTCATTTTCATTTTGAAGTGTCTTTCTTTTATTTTTTCTAGCAGAATTAATTGTTGCTAGTTTGAAAATTGGCGGGCGTGTATGAAGTTACACATTTTGCAAACGATCTGAAGGACTTTTTTTTTTTTTTTTTTTTTTTGTTCTATCGCTTGCAGCATCCTATTAGACAGCGTCTATCACAAACAAGTGGCTCTGTTCCTGTTCCTGTTCCTGTCTTTGTTCTTCTGTTCCATCATTCTCATTCTCTCACTCATTCTTTCTCTATTTCCCTCATTCTCTTATTTTTTATATTTTAAGATTTCTAAAAATCAGCCAAAAATGACCATGATTAGTCTCCAGGGAACATTGACTGTGTATAATCCACAGACACGTCTAACCTATTTCGAATCAGGGCCTGAAAACTCGACTAGTTCAGTGGTGTTTATAGCGGGCTTATTGGATGGATATAATGCTTTACCGTATTTGCCAATGTTGAGTCAAGTATTAGCTAATTTAGGCTTTTCATTGATCCAAGTGATGTTGTCGAGTAGTCATTTGGGCTATGGCATCTCTTCATTACAAGATGATGTCAAGGAATTAGATGTTCTCTTCAAATTTTTAAGAGAGGAACGAGGCAAGAGTCGGTTGTTTCTGGTGGGACATTCAACAGGATGTCAGGATGCAATCTCCTATGCGACCTATGGACTTCATCGATCTGTTATCTTAGGAATGATCCTTCAAGGGCCTGTCTCGGATAGAGAGTTTATGCAGGATTCGATGGAAATGTATGGAAAATATTTACGACTCGCACAGAGGATGATTAATGATGGCAAGGTAACATAAGATATAAACGTAAACATAAACATAAAAACATCTGCTTTTTTTTTAATTTTAAAAAAAAATAATTCTTTTTTTTTTTTATTTTTTTTTTTAAAAAACGTTCAAATATAGGGTCAGGAACTCATGGTTCGGGAAGTAGATGTGGCACCAGTAACAGCTTATCGGTTTAACTCACTAGCATCAGCTGGGTAACGGATTTATAATGTCCTTTGTCGTTGCTAATTGACGTTCAGATATATTCAGATATAGTCCTATTATTTATTTATTTATTTTTCCTGTTGTCGGAAAGGGGAAAAACTTATTTATTATTTTTTTGCTTTTGGTTGCTGTTGTTGGCAATGGATGATAGGGGTGACGATGACATGTTCAGTTCTGATATTCCATTTGAAAAGATGCAGATAATTTTTGGTCAGGTCAAGATTCCGTTGATCATGGTCCACTCTGGCAAGGATGAATATATTCCTGCTCATGTGGATAAGCAACGGTTAGTAGCACAATTATCCGCTGCTTGTGGACAGGCTTCCATGGGCGCAGTTGTTCTACCAGATGCAAACCATGCTATTTCAGATCAAGCCTCTCAAATCAAATTCTGTGAAGTCGTCATTCAGTTCATCCAACAGATCTTGGAACAGACTGAACGACATGAATTATCGCAGCAACAAAGTTTTCATGGCCTCTCAATCTGATTGAAAAATAAAGAAAAAAAAAAAAAAAAAATTTGCTCCGCATGAATATTTGAAGTGAGGATATATAAATTATTTATTTCTATACAAATATTTCATTTGATCCGAGTCCTCCTCATCGTCCGTGAAATATGTTCTTCATCGTCAGTTTGATCTTCTGTGTCGTCTTCATGCTCTTCTTCTTCATCTTCGCTTTGTTTCTCTCCAACTTCTTCTCCTTCTTCGTCTTCCCCATCACCATCCTCTTCATCACTATCCTCTTCATCACTATCCTCTTCATCACTCCCTTCATCGTCGTCGTCACTGAATGCCATCATCATGGTGTGATTTGTATTCCGAACCATCAAGTCATCGTCACTATGTTCCGTATTATGCCTCTCGTTTTGTTCTTTCTCAATCATGCTTAAATACTCGTTCTGAGCTGCGATTACTGATGCCGAGTCTGTACATTTGGAATATTTTGCCAATAATTCGCTATCCAACGGAATAAAATAAAAATAAAAGTAAAAATAAGTCAGTTCTGTATATTTATATGGCAACAAAGAAAGGAGAAAAAAAAAAATACTTACGCATTGACTTTCTTGAAAGCATGCCCCCATTTAAATTTTGAGAGAAGTTCATCCCCATATTCATCAAACCCGGTGATATAGAAACATGCTGCCAATGCCTCTACGCAATTCAACTTCCAAGGCCTTCCATAGTTTACTGGGTTGGTGGCAATTAGATAGGGCACTAGATATTCAGCACGAAGTTATTAGAAGTTATTAGAAGTTATTAGTACTAAACGGGAAAAAAAGATTGGAGCACAGTGATATAGATCATCAATCCGCTTCCTCGGGACTTACAAAGACGGTCATGTCCTGCACGCAACTTTTTAAAAGGAACATCCCCTAACTTTGCCCAGGAACAATCCACTACAGCCAATCCATGCTCCTCGACAACATCACGATCAGAAGGTGAAACAGCTTGCTCGCCATTAGGACTAGGTTTTTTTTGATTACATACACAACGGGAAAAATTCATTTAGTCATTTCTTCCCCATTCTTCATTTCCCTGCTGCTTATAGTGATAACTTGCTAAATACAGTGACAATACATATACATATATATTTCCAAATTAACTCACGTCATACAGACCCCCAAGAAACGTTGGTTAATCTTGAGAGTTTTGACCATCCCCAGACGGACTAACTTCTTTCCTGAACAACGCTTTGGGTCACAATGTTCGAAATCCCACATCCCGAGAGGCATTGGAATGTTGCTCTTGACTCTCTCTTAATAGTTCATGTATATATATATTTAAAAGTAGACGAGTGTTAGACATGAATCAAGATTTTAAAATTTTCTTTTTTCCTTTTTTCACTATACCATCTGTGCTGTCTCCTCGTTCTACATCACGAGCATTTTCCGCACCTACTTCCCTATAGTAACCGATAGATATAGAACCATATAAAAAAGTTTGTTAGATACCAGATCCAAAAAAAAAAAAAAAAAAAAAGAAATTGTTTCCTTTTTTTGAAGCTACTCCTTGTAACTTCTTGGATTATTATTCTCCAAATTTTTAATTCTTTTTTTTTTTTACCTATCTCTACGATGGTTATGAGCCTTCCCACCACGTCCACCTCTACTGCCTCCGCGTCCTCTGCCTCGACCTCCACCATGTCCTTGTCCACGTCCAGACCTGTCGTTCTTTCCCATTGTTTGTAAACGATCTTGTTTATTGGAATGGGTAAAAGAGAAAGGGAAAGTAAAAAAGTTAGTGTTCGAAAAGGGTAAGTGATTAAGGGTAAAATACAGTCCCATGTTTATTTTTCCAGCTTTTTTTTTTTTTTTTTTTTAATGCATGCAATGCATGCATAGGAATATTCTCTCCCTCTTCCTCCATTCATCTCTTAAAACTCCTTCATTCTCAGTAGAGCAAAAGAAACTTATTTGTTTCTTACTTTTTTTTACATTTTACATTTTTCTCTCCCAACATCATGGTACTGTCTTCATTTAACAAGTAATGCCATTTGGAGAAATACTACTCCTGACAGCAACAATACTAAAACAAAAACTTTTTTTTTTTTTATTTTTTTTATTACTTTAATATGAAATAGATCCGCAGACAGACTCGCTTACGTCGCGAATATCTTTACAAAAAGTCCCTTGAGGGCAAGGAGAGACAGATCTTTGAACGCAAGCAGGCTGTTAAAGAAGCCATTGCCTGTATGTTTTTCAATTCTTTTTTGTATTGTTTATTTTTATTTTTTGTTTAAGTCTTCTTTTGGGTTGGGTTTTTGAATAAGATATTTTATTAACTATGCAAATCATTTTATTCTTTTTCAAAAAAAACCTAGCGGGAAAACCTGTTCCAAACGAGTTGAAAAATGAAGGCGCTGCATTCACAAAGGACCTTCAATTTGATGAGGCGCAGGAAGGTAAAAACGACATGATATCAATATTGAGAGCAGTGGTGACAACAATTAGCTCCCACAGGATTCAATAAAAAAAGAAGGAAGGAAAAGAAAAGCTCACGAGCAAAAAAAAAAAAAAACAAACTCTTTTTATAATAGATCCCACGAGCCACATGGATGATGAATATGCCCGTGCAGGTGTTTACGACCCCAAAGTTTTAGTGACAACATCGCGTGACCCTAGTAGTCGTCTTCAACAATTTGCAAAGGAGATGCGTCTAGTTTTCCCAGAATCACAACGTATCAACCGTGGAGGACATGTTATGAAGGAAATCGTTGACGCTTGCAAGGCGAATGATGTTACGGATCTGGTTATTCTACATGAGCATCGTGGTGAACCAGGTAAAGCACAAAAAAGAAGCAAGCATCATGATTCAATCTTTAAGAAAGGCTTCTTTTTATATAATATATACGTGATTGACTGACGGTTTTCATTTTACAAAAAAAAAAAAAAAAAAAAAAAAACTCTAGATGGCATGATTATTTCACATTTCCCTCATGGACCTACAGCATTCTTCACTCTCAACAACGTTGTTTTGCGTCATGATATCAAGGACCATGGCACAGTCTCAGAGGCGTTCCCACATTTGATCTTTAATAATTTCACCTCAAAGCTCGGAAAACGTACATCGGATATCTTGAAATATTTGTTCCCAGTCCCCAAGGAGGACAGTAAACGAGTCATGACGTTTTCCAATGAGAATGATTTTATTTCATTCAGACATCATGTTTTTGTAAAGACGAGTCATAAGGATGTACAGTTGGCCGAAGTCGGGCCTCGATTTGAAATGAAACGTAAGCATTTTTTATGATCTTTTTTGCAAAATGATTATTATGGCAGATATTTATTTTATCTGATGCCTTTTTTTTTTTTTTTTTTTTTTTTTTCTTCCTATCATCAGTCTTCCAAATCAAGGCAGGAACAGTAGACTTGACAGATGCTGATACAGAGTGGGTTCTGCGTCCATATCAGAATACAGCCAAGAAGCGTACCCAGTTGTAAAGGGATATATACAAAAAGAAATAATATGGGAATGAGACTGATTTATTTTCATATCAGCTAGGAAGTTAGATTTATAGACCCTATTTCTTTCTTTTTTTCCTCCTTCTGACGCTTCTTTGCTATTTTTCATTCATTCCTTTTCTTTTCCTTTTTTTTAATCAAAGCATTATTACACCATTTTTTTTATTTCATAGTAAAGCCTGTATTTATAAATATGCTGCATAACAAAGAGAAATTATCTAATCAATGCTTACTATTATTATTATTATTATTATTATTATTATTATTATTATTATTATTATTATTATTATTATTATTATTTGAAGATGCTATCTATGGATGGAGTCCTGAAGTCTCAATGATCAATAATAATAAAGATTCTCTTTCCCTTCCACTAGATTTTGATCGCAATGGTGACCCAAGTGGGTTTTCTCTTACTATTTATTTAACCACCCTAATTTTTGCCAGGTGATATATGTATGGCATGACATTATAGATTTATATTTTGAACATGTTCCATATCTTTCATGTATAAAGATGAGGTTGATGGAGTGCCTATATAGTCATTGAACCCTGTTGCACACAACAATCCTTAAGCACGCTCAATCTTACATTATGATTATTCACAGCAAGGATAGATATTATCATTCCAAAACATGTGCTTTGGCGTTTTTGAGGTCTTTGTAGCCCCACGACCGCTTCAATCCATGCAAGTCGCCATTGGAAACATTCTGGCTATCAGTGAAATATGCCAGATCATAATAAGTAGTGAGAACGAAAGAAAGATGCCTTTATTATGATCCAGGGATCCTCGTTAAATAAAAAGGGGTAAAAGCCCTAACTATAGTAATAACCCTTATAAATGACTGCTGATAGCACAGCCTAGCATAAAAAGAGTAAGTAAGAGTGAATCTCATCAATTAATTATAGTGGTATAGCCTCAGCATTTAAACAATGCACCTAATCGAATAGATTCAATTTGAAAGTCCACTCAGCATACCTTAGCAACCAGAAGGGTAGGATCCGTCGCAAACAATGATGGGATTGTAGCGGTCGTTGTTGGTACAACAAACGTTCCGATCTCTTCCAGCAACATCAGATCACGAGTTTTCACTGAGAGTCTGAAATAAGATGCATTGGAATAGATGACTTGAATGAGGTGTCTTTCATCCAAGAATGCCTTTCCGAAGCGTGCAAGACGGTATATCCCACTGATTCTTGGCGGCATTTGTTTCCAGTCTTCTTCAAATGGATCCCTTCGGACTTCTTTGATGGTTGACTCCGTATCCCGTCTTATCTTTGCCTTAAACCAATTCGCAGCTTTATAGTTCATGATCGCATTCACTCAAAACGAATATTGTTGACTGATCTGTGAATACAAAGACTGCTGCCAGACTGTAAAAATATTGGATAAACAATTAATCAGTCAAGAAGTATGGGTTATTAACAGTATTAAAAGAATATGCATATTGTCTTACTCTTCAGCCAGTGGAATGTCTTCATTAATGCCCCTGGACTTTACGTAAGGGTTTGTGTCCCATGCTGTTGAAATATGGTCTCCAAATCTCCATGTCCATCTTCATTCTCGTCTAATCAAAAGATAAAACTTAGCTTGAAGTCCAGGAATAGACAAGAGTATTGATATGATAGAAAGTAGAATCCCTTACCGACTGCTCTTTTCTGAGGGGTGGTTCGATTAAGAAACAACTGAACCACTGATTCCCCCTGCCTCTTGAGCATCATGCAAACAAAGGCTTTGCACTATCTGCCCGGCTTTTCTTTCCCCTGCCGATGTTGCGAGCTTCAAAAATGTCTCCGTAAACTTATCATACTGCACGTGTTCAATGAGGATCAGGCACCTTTTTGAATCATTTTCAGGTCACGCATATAAACCTTCCAGTCCTCATATGCAACCGTGTGAAAACTGGGAAGTCCTCATGAAGAAGAGGCTCCAAAGGCCATCCTATTATATTATACCATCATACAAGATTTATTAATGAAAGCACTTTTTCCGATAGTGAAGTTTCAGAAAAAGTATAATGCTATTGGCTTCAAAGCATAGATATTTTATGAGATGAGTGTGCCGCACAAGGATCAACGCACACATACTGTGGAGACTAGAGGCGAATCGGCCGTGGAAGCAGATGGTTAGGGAAGTGAAGAACGAGGAAGAACAGATGATTCTGAGTATCCAAGGGGTTTTCAGCCAATATTGAATAATTTCCACGCGTCGGTCACTGATAGGTTGGCACAGCGTGCACGTGTATGATTGTTGGTCAAGGGATCAGCACAGTGATTGTACGTATCCGCAACTGTTCGGAACGCGTAATCATGACTCTATTCAGTAGATGTGGAAGTTGCAACCAGAAAGCCAGGTCTCTAAAATATCTCTTTGGGGACTGGTACTATGGTCTGAGCACGAATATTGCCCAACCAGGAGAGCAGGGTAGCCTTGATTTTTCATTAGAGAAAAAAGTCCCATTCCATCAAGCTGACCCATGCACCACCGGTTCTATGATCATCCGACTCATCCTATGTTATACAAAGTAAGACGGCTTTATTTCTTTGACTATTCTGGGGTTTTTAATGCAGATTCACTACCGCCAACTACGTCTTGCTTCTGCTTTTGCTTTTTGGTTGGTGTGAATACTACAGGAGGCCCTTCTTTCCTAATGTTTGCCTTCCTTGTTATTGCTGCCATAACAGCTTGGCGCTGGGCTTTCCTGTAGTTATTCTTAATGGCATTTGCGAAGTCCCTGTTATGCTGCTAATTATTGAAATACTCAAGGAATGATGATTGATGTGCAGACGTTAAAAGTTTGTAATCAAACTCAAAAGCTCAACTTACCCCAATTCGCAAAAGTGCAGACAAGCCGCCTCCATCTAAAAACTCGGGTATCTCATCGGCATGCCTTGGTATCTGAATCATTGTATCCCCAACAGCACCTGCTCCAAAAGCACCGGGTTCGAATTTCCTCACAGTGTATGCCAGCGCTTTGGATCCAACAATATCCAGTATTATTGGCGAAGGTCTGGGAAACGTACGTTCCATATACTGCGAGATATTGTTCATGATGGATGCATTTGTCCTGATATTTTTTCGGAGTTGGATCTGCAGGATATCTGGAGAGACTGACGAGGACTTGACCTCCCAAGCTATCAATTCTATTGGCTTACCTACCCCCTGTAGGCATAGTTGGTGCATTAGGTCAATCTTCTTTGATCGGACATTTGAGTCGGTCCCTCCAAATTCTTGCTCCATCGCGGCTCTATCCTCTCTCGTTGCCGATGACCCCAACTCCCCGACGCGCACTACAAGATCGTAATCATACAAGATCCTGGCCAGACCTCTCCAAATAAATACATCTTCGTGTTCGGAGGCCTTTGGGACATTCTGCATAGCTATGATCTCATTCGCTCTGGCATTTTTTTTTTTTTTTTTTTTTTTTTTTTTAAAAAAAAATAGCCAGATTCAAGTTTAATTTACTTATCTCAATGGAAATAATATATACATTTGGTTAAAAGATTACTAGTAAAAACTTACAGGAGCTCCATTATCAATACGATTTTTAGTTCTTCGTTCCTGGCATCTTTTTCGCTGGCGGGCCAAGCACCATGATCGCGCTCTTCCTCCAAATCACAGTACCGGCGCTTGCAATACCGCCTCATGGCACGAAGATCCTCGATGGCTCCATGCCCTAGCTCTAACTTGAGGCCCTGAAATATCGCTTCCTGTGATTTTGAGACTGTAAAAAGTTCTTGATTCAGGCATTGGTTGGCCATATCTGAAAAACATGTAAAATTCTGCTGTAGCTCCGAATCCAGGGTATTGATGATGCCACTCAGTGCAACACTTACATTTGATATAGAATCATAAGGTTAAAAACTAAATACCAAGTCTTTGTGAATAACTTTCGCAGAACCATGGAGACTTACAGACAGTTCTTTTGCTCGATTTTGCTACGGGTATCCCAGCTATCAAGGATACCCTTCGCAAAATGATAGAGTTCTTCTGCGATATTTGTAGGGAAGGACACAGGTGTATCAAAGCGCGGTGGAGTGTGACCATACTTAAAAATATAAAAAAAGCAAGGTTGGGAGTTAATATTAAAGTTAATTAAACATCAAATAAGAATGCTTAACAAAAGTATACATATATACCTTCTTGTAAAGCACGGCGACTAAATGCGCGAATGGTGTGCAACTGGCAACCGCAGCAAGCTCTTTTGGCAATTCAACCTTGTCGCCTTCGTCACTTAAGGTCTGATCCTGTATATTCCCCGGCGGTTCAGCAGATACTGGAAACTGCATGTAATCGAAGATGGGTAATGGCAAATGGATCAGTTAATTGATGAGCTAGTGATTGACAAAACAAAAAGAGATGCCGTACCATGTACATAAGGCTTGGTGGATTGTAAAGTTACTAAAAGCACATACCTCTTTAGGTTCAGTATCAAATGTCTCTGGGGTTAGTATGTAAAAAATAAAATAAAATAAATAAATATTATGAAGGCCACCTTATCACCTTTGTGACAGAAAAAATGAACCTGTCCTACCCATCCTTCGTAGCTGATTCTGGCAGGGCGACGAGCTTCTGGAATATAACAATCCGCTATTGTCAGTTGAAGTAGAACTAAGTTCCTGGACGGTTTCATTGGTGATACTTCTTACAGAAGCAATGGACTGGATTCGGCCTTCTGTTCGAACAGCAGAAATATGTGATTCCTACATATAAAAATAGATATGTGTATAAGCTGTCAAGGTCCATCATGTCCATTGTTTATTCAATTGAAGCCATTAACAATGTAGACTATTACCTTTTCTTCCTCCTTGCACTTGTTTTCCCAATATTCGATTCGAATTTGTGGCTTCGCTTCCCATTCATGTCGTAAGATCCTAGCACGCTTCCGGTTAATCTTCTCGATTGCAGGGACCACAACATTCAACCATTCCTGACTGGCAATTTTACGGTGCTTATATTTAAATTTTTCAAACTTGAAAAAATCGATTGCTGACATGCTTTCTACACCATGGCTCTCGAAATATTTTGCATATAATTCTAAAGCATTGCTCATGTTGTTGTGAATCTTACAAACAGTAAAAAATTAATAAGTTTCTCTCTCTTATATATATAATATAAATTTTGCCAGAGCTTGGTTGAAGTCAAGAGAAACACATCCTACGAAGCTCTTTGCCATTCTATCACACACTCATGGTCGAATGAGTATGACAATAGGTGACAATGCCTTTCACCATAAATATGACTATCATTTATGATGAAGGCAAGGCTAAGTAAAATACAACCGTGGCAAGGCTCAGGTATGATCTGAGGCGCACATGCGGTTTTCTTAACGGAATTACACTCAGCCTTTGCGCGACCATATTGCAAAGTCAAGAGTAACGCGTCGCAGACAAAGCTCTGTTCTAGGTGCAGCTGAAGTCAAGAGAAACGCATCCTACGAAGCTCTTTGCCATTCTATCACACACTCATGGTCGAATGAGTATGACAATAGGTGACAATGCCTTTCACCATAAATATGACTATCATTTGTGATGAAGGCAAGGCTAAGTAAAATACAACCGTGGCAAGGCTCAGGTATGATCTGAGGCGCACATGCGGTTTTCTTAACGGAATTACACCCAATCTTTGCGCGACCATATTGCAAAGTCAAGAGTAACGCGTCGCAGCTTTCCTATACAAATCTTAATAATCCAACAAAATGAGAATACATTACCCTTAGATAAACAGATAAACCGTGGCGGTTGAAGGAAATGAATGGTTGTAGGAGCGGAGAACAGAAGATAAAGGTTATGATCGAATCACTTGTTATAATCACTGACAATAATGGTAGTGCAATGAAATAAAGTGATGAAATGAGCGATTACAAAGGCAATAAAAAAAATAAAAAAAAAAAACGGTAGAGTTGTAATGCAATCACGGTGATTGCGAAAATGAGAGTCCTCTCGTCGACTAATATATTTTTAAATATTGTCCTCGTCATTTGGTCATGTACATATTGTAAAAATATATTGAATGAATTGATGACCAAAAAGAGAAAAGATTGAATTGTCATCGAATACAAAAAATATATTGAAGGCTCTCTTTTTGCGCGTCACCAATTGAAATGGACTATGCCTCTAAGAGTTCGCTATCTGCAAGGCTTTCTCCACATGCAGAGTCATATATATATATATACTGAGTATCATCTGACTTAAGCCACTTCAAATTGACACAACAAAGCTGACATTCCTTCTTTCATCTTTCTCTCATATGCTTATAATCAAATCCATGCCATCATCACGGAGCTTTTACACCTCTGTCTTGCAGTGAAACGTAAGTAATCACCACTAAATGTTGCAATTGTTGAGTCTTTATAATACACAGGCTAATCTTTGGTTAAAACAAGCCCCAATTGGGTTTAAACAAGCTTTTAGCCAGCTGCAAATCTGTCATGTCCGCTCTTTTCCGCAGCCTGGATATCAAGCTTGACAGTTGTCTGCACACCCGAAGGAACGCTTTCTATTTTTCTTCTCTTCTCCAAGCTTGAGCTCAGCAACAAAGTCGTCATTCTTTACATTAAATACTCCTGTATTCAATGTAGGAGTCCTTACCTCACAGTCGTGGCTATTGTAGGACGCTTTTTGTAAAGTCGTCATTCTTCACACTTGAATACTCCTGTATTCAATGTAGGAATCCTTACCTCACAGACGTGGCTATTGTAGGACCCTTTGTTGTTGTTCTTTTTCTTTTCTTCTTTTTCTTTTTTTTCTCTTATTTATTTTGCAAGCGCGCATCGGTGTACGTGGGACTATACCGTGTTTTCTTCCAGTCGTTGTTTGTTTCAAGACTTAAAGCGAGAAGTCGTATATCCTCAAGTACAGAGGTATTGAGGTGCCATCCTACAGCTGTATGATTATGCATGTGTGCATCTTCCAATATCCATATCGAATTGCTACTGGATTTTAATGGCTAATTTACTTTGTAAGATATAGGACCCTTAGAATCGTACATCTGCAGTAACAAGCGGCCCTCTGCGCACGCAATTTATATCCAGTGATCCTCATCACAGCCAGGAAGATCAGTGATAGACATAGGAACAAGTCGCTGGCCAAATCATATCATGACTCAGGATGCAGTAGTGAACATCTCAGACAATAACTAGAATAAACTGTATGAACTTTATTCAGCCTTTTCTAAAGTCAAAAGAAGGCCGCATCCAATCCTTGCGCATATTCTCTTCCCGCTCCATGATGTCTGTTGCTACAATGTTCGTCAAAGGCAGGGTGACCTCCGCATTGACCTTTTCACTCATCTCCTCGAGAATTTCCTTAATGATAAGCAAATAGAAATATTAGTTCTCTCAGTGATACAATGACCGTAGCAAACATAAACCTGACAAATCAATGAAGTACATACCCGTGCTTTTAGCAAGATATTTAGACCCTCCTCAATGTATCGGAAAGTCGTGTTGTCTCTTGGAAAAGTAAACCCCCCTATTTCCTTTGCCATATAGAGGGCTTCATACTCCAAACTAAGCACGAAAAATTGCATCATGCCCTCTGAAGTCGTGAAGACGGTGTGTTTTATTGTTATTAGTAAATGTGCATGGAGAATCAAGGTATAACATCAAGTTTTAAAGATTTTACTCTTACCTTGCACTAGAATCCCAAGAACTTAGGGCTTCGTCACGCCATTGACGAGGAGCAAATCTAGCGCAAGCTTCTGAAGGTGAAATAGCTTTCTTTTATCACTCTTCAGAAGGGCGAGAGAAGAGTTGTCACGTTTGCCTTCAGACACTATGGTGACCAGTCCTTTAACTGACCATTGCTCGTCCGGGAAAAGGGTCTGTGTGTAATAGGAAGGAACGGGCATCTTCATTCCTCTAAGGTACAGCAAGGAGAGCTTTGTTCAGGGGCTGACAATTAAATACAGCAAAAACCAAGTTGATTTGACGAAAAAAAGACCTACGCCTGGGAACTGGACTCTGGATGCACATCACCGAAAACCGCACGTAAAATTGGATTTAAAATGCAGTCAAACAGGCTTTGCTCCGTCTTCGGCGGTTCTTTCCAGAGAGTATTGTTGCCAGACAGATTTGCGAAAATTTTGCGTAGTCTTCGGTCCACTTCCGGGTGATCTTGGTGGATATCGAAGCAAAGATTAAAATACCCATGATAGTCGTGGTCTGCAAAGATATTTCTATTGTCCCGCATATCGTCCCTTGACTGGTTTTGCTGAGCCGTCCTTACTTGGAGGGGTGCCTTCCCACGCGCTGGCCAAATGTGAACGCTGTCGTTCACGAATTTCCCAACCGTTTCCCCTTTATCCTCATCGTAATAAACTACAAATGCAGCAAACATTACGAGCAGTGGTTGGCGGGATGGTTCCTGCACAGAGTCGCCTCCACGCTCAACCCATCGGTTTGCTGAGGAATGGTTGATATGGCAATAGCTCTCGTCAAGGGAAACTTCGGGCCGTATCGGTACTACCTTACCTTCAACCACTTTGAGATTAGAAAGGCGTTCGGTCAGGTACTTGTACCGATACTGCACGATCTGTGGAGAATCGTGCATGATGGATTTCCTTACCCCTTTACCCCAATAACAATTGGAGGCTTTAAGGTAACGATTCACGGTCGAGTTTGATACTTTTATCTCGTGCTTTTCCCTTGTTATTATTCGCCTTGGCCACAGAGTTTGGAACGCCAGCCTTGTTTGGCTCAGCGATATAGTCCTTGAGATGGCTTCGAATCTTTGGATCCATCTCTTTCACCTTTCCACCACGTCCAACTCCCTTACAAGGCTTTCTCAAAATTCCGCTCTCGGCCCAATTTATCGAAGCTCTGCACGAGCGGAGATTTATACCTGAAAGCCCAGACAGTTGAGCGTTTCAGCCCGAGCCAAATGCGTCTTTTAACCACTTGTGGACTCCTTCAGGAGCTGCCTTCAAGCGAGAATATATTCTGGCAAGTAGAAGGTATTCCCCATTTGTCACGGCCTGTTTTCCACGAGACGGCAAGAGGGTGCTGCTTTCTTGCGATCCTGGATCAGCAGAATCTATAAATGGATTCTCATCATCAAAGAATGGTTCTGGCTGGATGAATGACTGGCGCTCGAAATCGAGGATAGGCCCTTGGTATCCAGGGGAAGACTCAAGCCCATTGTACTGATGTGCTGGGGAAGGCCAGTGAGGCGATTCTCGAACATTGTGACTCCTGTAGCATTCTGTTTGTGGTCCCCTGTACCGATCTGTGGGTGAATTGGATGGGCTAAAGTGATAGCAATGCGATCTGCTGTACCGATCGCTGGATGAATTGGATGAGTGGAAGGGATAAATACAAGTCATGTTTAAGAAAATAAGAGGCGAGAAGATGAAGAAAAAGAAAAGAAAATAGCAAAAGCGTACCTTAAAGCGTTCCTTAGAATGTTTTAAAACCCGACAGTGGTTGATGAAAGAGAGTGGGTCACAACAGAGTTGGTTAAAATCTCTCTCGACGAGAAAGCGAAGGAATATTAGCATGTAAAATTACTAAAGCTTTATAAGATGTGCATATGTTTTATTGTTATTGATAAGAATGATAGGAGCGCTATTGTCTGAGATGTTCACTACTGCATCCTGAGTCATGATATGATTTGGCCAGCGACTTGTTCCTATGTCTATCACTGATCTTCCTGGCTGTGATGAGGATCACTGGATATAAATTGCGTGCGCAGAGGGCCGCTTGTTACTGCAGATGTACGATTCTAAGGGTCCTATATCTTACAAAGTAAATTAGCCATTAAAATCCAGTAGCAATTCGATATGGATATTGGAAGATGCACACATGCATAATCATACAGCTGTAGGATGGCACCTCAATACCTCTGTACTTGAGGATATACGACTTCTCGCTTTAAGTCTTGAAACAAACAACGACTGGAAGAAAACACGGTATAGTCCCACGTACACCGATGCGCGCTTGCAAAATAAATAAGAGAAAAAAAAGAAAAAGAAGAAAAGAAAAAGAACAACAACAAAGGGTCCTACAATAGCCACGTCTGTGAGGTAAGGATTCCTACATTGAATACAGGAGTATTCAAGTGTGAAGAATGACGACTTTACAAAAAGCGTCCTACAATAGCCACGACTGTGAGGTAAGGACTCCTACATTGAATACAGGAGTATTTAATGTAAAGAATGACGACTTTGTTGCTGAGCTCAAGCTTGGAGAAGAGAAGAAAAATAGAAAGCGTTCCTTCGGGTGTGCAGACAACTGTCAAGCTTGATATCCAGGCTGCGGAAAAGAGCGGACATGACAGATTTGCAGCTGGCTAAAAGCTTGTTTAAACCCAATTGGGGCTTGTTTTAACCAAAGATTAGCCTGTGTATTATAAAGACTCAACAATTGCAACATTTAGTGGTGATTACTTACGTTTCACTGCAAGACAGAGGTGTAAAAGCTCCGTGATGATGGCATGGATTTGATTATAAGCATATGAGAGAAAGATGAAAGAAGGAATGTCAGCTTTGTTGTGTCAATTTGAAGTGGCTTAAGTCAGATGATACTCAGTATATATATATATATGACTCTGCATGTGGAGAAAGCCTTGCAGATAGCGAACTCTTAGAGGCATAGTCCATTTCAATTGGTGACGCGCAAAAAGAGAGCCTTCAATATATTTTTTGTATTCGATGACAATTCAATCTTTTCTCTTTTTGGTCATCAATTCATTCAATATATTTTTACAATATGTACATGACCAAATGACGAGGACAATATCTATTCAATTTGAATTAAAATGTATTTCGCGTGAGAAATGATAAATCGACGACTTTTGTTTCCACAAATGCTTCTTTAAGGTTTGCTTGTTACAACAGGAAGGTTTACTTATTCATTTGCTTGTTGGTTATTCTTTCATCCCTGCCCACTGATTAATCCTCACAAATCACATAATTCTTATGATCGACTACCTACTACCGATAACAAGTAAATCAATATACCAAGGAGCTTACTCGTTTAGTTTTAGTAGATCTTCGCCTAAGGGCAGTCTCAACAACACCAAGTTGAGCCTGCTAAAGACTTGGAAGGCATTGCACAATGCGAGAATAAGTTACACATTTTCTCATGAAGGTCAATAAGTCAACAGAGGCAAACTTCTCTCACTTTTCCGTCTTTAATTCATTCCGATGTTTGACCACCTTTTCTGCAAGCGCTCGACAGCAGGTACCAACAAGGCCTTTGTGACCAAGGGTATGTTCGAAATAACTTGAGCAATGCTGGTGGGATCGAAATCGACAGATTCTTCCATAGAGTATTAATCAAGAAGATCATTAATCTCACTTGCTTTGAGACTTTCAGGTGTGATAGATGTTTCATTTGTGTACGGTATGCTGCCAGGACTTTGCAGAGGGCGCTTGATTGTCTCGACTCCCACAAGCGCAAAACCGTGTAGACAGCTACTATTTCTATTTTCCTTTAATAAACGCAATGTACCTACGAAAGTTTGGACGATCTCCGGATCTTTGCATACGAGAGTGCTTTCATCGGGAACCAAGACCTAATGAAGGATGAGTTTATTGGTGTCGGTGCCTTGAAAAGTGTTTTTTTCTTAACCTCGATTGAATCCTTGAGATGGTCGATAGTCTTCTGCCAATTGATGTCCACTGGGAATGCAGTAGGCTCTCCATCGAGAATGCAAACGGATGAAACTTTGTCCAAATTGGTGTGATTAATAGACAAAAAAGGGAGTTGACTGGTGGGGAAGGAGAAAGGAAGGATTAAATACAGTCGTATGGGCTTCAAATGGAAAGAAACGAGCAATGAGGGTGATAAAAGCTAAAAGTGAGTAAGATACTAGAGGGAACTAATGTAGAGAGAGCGAAAAGGAGCCATGTCGACAGATCTGCTCCCTTTATACTGGCATACTTCACTTCAGTCGCTGTCAATCTGGCCGTTACATGCTTTTTGCCACCAGCTGTTTCCTATACGTAAATATTTGTCTGATACTTCTAAAAAGGGACAGTTGTGTCGCACGCGTTTTCTTCTCAAAATTTCAGTAAGCCACACCCCACAACACCCAAAACAAAATTTCAGAGACTAGACTAAGATCAACTACGGAATATTAGGCGACGTATTGAAAAAGAGAGAAGACGTCGATGACACCTCGATGCCCTTATACTGGAGCCACGAACAAGCGAAGAAAAACCCAGCTTACTCTGCCTACACCCCCTGAATTTCAGTCCAATGTCGAGACAATATCATAAACCTTACATCCGTTTGCCTCTTGAGTTCACAGATAATCCATCTCCTCTTGGTATCTTCCGCCTTTTTTTTCCCCGATAAGACACTCGACACAATTGTATCAAGAACAAACTGCTATGCAGAAAAAAAGATGACAGAGGCTGCAGGTCGTGCTTGGGGGATACCTCAAGAAACAAGCTTTTGGGCTGGATTGCTCAACTTGCCCTCAGTCGAGCAAATGTGGAACAAGGACATGACACTTTGAAGATACGAGCAGATCAAGAGATATATTCATGTTTGTCACCCCGAAATTGAGACGCTTATGTATTACGACAAACTGGAATCACTTCTCATGTGAGAGATACCTTCAAGAAATTATACACTCCAACTTCCAATGGCTCCGTTGATGGGATGATTATCCAGTTCTCTGGACGAAGCTGCCATACAGTTCGGATCAAGAATAAACCTACCCCTGAAGGTTTCAAAATATTTTCGTTGTATGAATCTGCATACTCGATCTGGGACTGTGGTAGGGGATGTTCTGGTTGTTTATTGCCAAGGTAATAGGCCTATAAGGATGCTTATAGCCATTCATGGGATTCTTGGCGCAGAGTGGGGAATTGAGAGGAACAGATGTCCTAGGGAAACGCGTACCAATGTCTCAAAGGTACGGAGAGTTTTTAGCAACTTCTCGAGAAAAAACCTTATTATCCTAAAGGTCATTGACGACTACAACTACCACATGGACGGGGTCGATGTTGCTAATCAACTGAAATCATATTACAACACCCAACAACCCTCACGATGCAATTGGCTCCCGCTCTTTTTCTGGTTGTTGGACACTTCAATCGTTAACTCCTATATTACCAGCCTAAAAGAGGGCTTCACTCACACATATTGGGAGTTCCGACGTAAGCTTATCTGGGATCTTATTAATTCTGTCCGTGAGACTACCAAGACTCGGAGCTCAAGTGTCAAGAAGACACAGCGTCAAAGAGTAACTAAACACTTCAAGTTACCTGAGTGCCGCTTCGAGGATAATGGCCATTGACCTGAAATGAGAGAAGAGCGTGCAGCATGTGTATAGTGTTCCTAGACCGCATACCAAGAAGTAAAAAATAGTGGGGCTACATCACACGGCACTGCCAACAAAACCCAAATATGTCTGAAAAGTGCAATGTCCCTCTTTGTTTCAGCAGCAAACGAAATTGTTTTACGGCCTTTCACACCCAAAAAAGTTCAACTTGAATATATATATATATTTTTTGTTTTTACATGGGTTTAGTAGTTCAAAAATAATCGAACAGTTTTAGGGATAAGCAAAAGACCCGAGACTTTAGCCACCTTCATGTGTTTACTCATTTACTCTCTTTCCCTGTGTGGCATTATAAATATTCTGCTGGCTCATTGCTGCAGGGTGCGATCTCCGGTTCGCGTTGCTTTAACTTGACTTTGTTTAAAATATCTCTAATGTGCCCATGAATACACTGGCCATCAGTCGTATGTGTCACAGCGCTTGAAGGACCCTCTTCGTTAAAGGAGGGAAATATTACTACACATCCAACTATTGATGTTCGCCGTCTCTACAGAACGATGATCGAGGATGGGGCCATGAACAAATTGCACACGAATGCTGGCAGGAAAGGGCAATGGCAAGTTATAGGGTCGTTCAAAAAGCTTGGATATCATATTAATGCAGAAAATCACAAAAAGGCAGTTGAAGGACTTCCTCATGAAGCTATCAGGTGTTGGAGAGAGCTTGGATCATGAGAGGCTGTCCACGACAGGCGAAGCTTTTTTGAACTAAATGCCGTATATCTCGCGCTTGGGGGCAATATCGCGGCGGACTTTTTTTTTGTTTTTTAGGAGATGCATATACTGTATGCTCCTACTGTTTCTTCTCGATCAGTTACAGCTTTCTGTTGAAAACAAGGGATAGACGTGGAAATGCGCCAGACAAGATCCCCAATATTTCAAATCCGTAACGAGCCGTAAAGGTATAATTGAAAATTGTATTTTGCTAACATTGTCACCAATGTATTGCAGATCAGTACGATGATTTGTATACACATTAAATGCCTGGGATGTACATGTACTCTCAGATGAAGTTGGGACGCGCCGGAATATGACTGTGTTTGCTTCTTTATCATAGCTATTCCAGTCAAACGCTTCATTCTTTTCTTCCAAGGGAACTCCCCCTTCGCAAAGAACTGATAATAGAAAAGATTTTATTGAATCTCCCTCTATTAAACATATCAAGACGGGTTGTAATATATATATATATATATATATATATTATATGCATCGGAGTCCTTGGACATGACGAGGCTCATACTCGCATGCGCTATTGATTGTTAAGGCCACTAAGACTAGGTTAGCAAATGCTTAAACATACACACAAAAAGCGAATATTCTCAAGTAGCGTTGGGTAAACGAGCTTACAGGCACTAAAGCGTCATGTCCATCCAGAGCTTGCGGAGCTAGACACAAAGAGGTATAAAACTGCATCGACTAATCCACTCCTCATGGTAGATGCTAACGTCGCAATACCATAAGCCTAACCAATTCTGCACCAACTTTCCCATCTTCTTGTTGGGGTGTTCAATTGATCTCGAGTTACAGAGGAGACTAGTGTCTGGCGCTATGCAATGACACCATTTTGCTTGAACCACCATGCTTGTCATGGCAGCGGCAATTAGGGCAACAACAGTGAATCTCATTGTGGCAGTGCTAATAAAGAATAATTGAATCAATAAGAAAATAAGGAACTTTGAGATGAGAAGGGGATAAAGAGCAAAAGAAGTGAACGTAAGAGTGATATCTCTGGGAATGATCGTACTAGAAAACTTTCTGGGAAGAGGACCGTTTTTATTTATATTTAAGCAAGTGATAACCGTCTGGTGCGGCCTGAAGCCTACAGCCATGTCGGTATAGTCGTTGCCTGCCGCCTGCTCTTGTGTTAAGTGGGAAAATGTGTCCCATGCTGGGGCTATAGAGAAAAATCTAAAGAAGGATAAAGGAAAAGGAGGATCTTATTCTTTTTCACCTGGCGAGTTGTAGTCCTTTGGTAAGGGATGAGACCAAGATCAGTCCCGGGACCGATTTCGATTGCCCTGTTAGCATTGAATAGGAGAGAGAGCATGTGTAAAAAAATAAGATAAAATAAAATGAAAATGAAAATAAATATAAAAAAGAAAATAGCTGAGGGGATATCGCAAAAATGTAAAATGAGAAATTGTCCAAGGGGTATCGGAAAGGAGGGTCTGGAATGTTCAATGTTGGTCTGTGCTTCCATGAAGTTAAAATCAAAAAAGCAACGTCACTGTAAAAGCTTGGCCGCCCGAAATCATTACTCGAATTTCAATTGAGCCAGGGAGCCATATCGGGGAGTACATGTGCCGCATCCAACGAAGGCTCAAATACGCATTGCTGATGAAATATATGGAAGGGTCTTGTTTGTGTTTAAAGGAGGATCCGAGCAAGGAGCAAACATTTCATTGAAATCCACAAGACCAAAAAAAAAAAATTAAAAGAATGTATTATAAATATCGACAAATGAGCGTTTTAATTACAAACAAGTTGTTCAGAAAGCTCAGGAATCGGACCAACACTCAGGCACTCATTCAGGGTTCAAGAACGCTCTAAAGGAGCCAGTCATCAATGATACAAGAGGGTTCGAAATCTCGAAGCAGGCGAAGATTGAACCCTGATTCAAAGGTTACACAGATCATACATATATTTTTTTTTATCTGCCAAGAAAAGAAGAGGCTAATATCTTTGGTGCTTCTAACTCCAGCGCGTTGTCAAACGAACGGCTTCTCAGCTATACTGGTTTATACCATCGAACTCGAGCAAACAAAGAAACCGAAGACATCGGCTTTTAACGAATCAAACTTTCGGATCGCCATTCTTCCGCAAAAAAAAAAAAAAAATACGAATAATATTCAGCATTTTCTATGCATACATTGGCAGTTTTTCTTTAATCATTAAGCATTATTGTTATTCTTATTCTCATTCTGATTATTATATGGCCGTCGCTGTATAATTTGAAACTAAAAGTCCTTTTCCTCTTCTTTTTTCTAACAAAAAAAAAGCTTCAAGTATCCAGTACTTCTCATTTGCCCTATGCCACTTTGGAGGCTTCATCTTTTTGAATAATACGACACACGATGCAAAAAAAAAAAAGAGAAAGTAGTAATATAATCATTCTTTCAAAAATTATAAAGACAGCCAAATGAGTAGAGTGATATAGGGATGTAAGATGAGATAGAAAGGAGAGAAAATTGTTGCATAAATATTAGAAAAATCTTTTGCTCTTACAAGCATCGAGGTTTACAGGAATGGAGTGAAAAAACAAGATACATGTCCTGAATGTTTACGTAGTTATATCTGAGCAGACAACTATTGTTCAAATATAAATATCCACGTTTGCACACCTTCAATTTCTTCATTTCCGCTGACCAATATGTTTTCGATCTGATAGAGCATCGTTGAGAGCCAACATCAGTAAAGGCCACTTGTTCTTGAGGTGAGAGAGTGCTGGATATGTCCACAGTAGAATGAATGCAAGGCAAAGGGACGGTAGAGCACAGTTTGATTAAGTAATGAAGCAAATCATGTGTCAAATTTAGAAGAACTATCCATCAAGAACAGCGATCCTTTACTATGTAATCTCTCTTTCGTTCGAGAATTATACAGCGTACTTGAGTAATATGAAGAAAAAGCATCATGTCCGAAGGAGCCAACCCCCAAAGAAGTAAGGAGAACCTATAAAGGGAGGGAACAGTAAAGGGCCGCCGATTCGGATAATGGATGTAAGACATCCTTTTTCGTCCTCGTAAACCATGATAACTTTATACGTTTCATTGATATCGCCGTTTTCTGGTGTTTGACGTATTTGGTACCTCCAGTAGGGACATCACAGTCCATTTCAAGTCGTTCTGGAAGCCTACCCAAGGTGTAAATATTTGTTAATGTGGTTTGTTCCTGTTCTTCCCATTGGGGTATCTTTGGAACATTGTGCTTTGCTTCGCAATGTAAATTGCAGCGTCCCTGGTGCAAATTAGCCGCTAACTATCCGCCCTCTTGGCCAGGCGTGAAAAATATTTAGACAGTAGTTATCGGAAGCTAAGATAAGTGAGAATAAGATGTGGGTCCACACACCACATCCATGGGGTATTTATTCATTTTCTGGTAGAGAGACTCGTACCAAGTAACTACATATCTATCTAGAAGCGACATGGGATTATTCAGGAACCATGTCGGTGTTTTGTCGCGTCTCTAGTGACGCGTTATTATTATTATACTTTTCTTAGCGTATTAATTTTAGGAATTCCCCTAGTATGTTCCTAGTGTGTTTTTAGTATTTTTCTTAATCTTATAGCTGGGCCGTTATTATCTTGTATATTGAAATATACAACAAGGCGTATTCACTAAGCATGATTCGCTGACGGCTTCAACGGTGCCCTTATCCCATGTGTAAACCAAACTGCCTTGTAGATGCAGTAGGTCATTTGCGTAGTTACGCGTTCATCCTGCTTGAAGATGGATAGTAGTTCACTTGACCATCTCCACCCGACCTGGACCCCCAGCCTTGATAGCAGATGCATGCTCGATGCAGTTCAGCATGCCCTCTAAAAAGAGTGCTGCGCTTTTGGAGATTTCCGTTTAGCTAGTTGAAGTTGAGTGCTGTAAGAAACCTATTGATGAAGCGATCTAGCATGACGTCCAGGATTTCATCCTGCACTTCTTTCGGGAGCCTTATTGTTGCCTCTTTCAGGTACCCACATCCGATTACAAGCTCCGATCCTCTCAGGATAAATGCATCAAAAGTTTGGCGAAGCAACTCATCCGTGGAATGGAGGTCTGGTCGCTCGAGGCAGACACATTTCCGCTGCGATATCTTGCGGCCGTAAATCAAGACTCAAAGTTGCTTTTTAATATTGTTGCCAGGCGGGAGCCTTTTATTAAGACCCCACCACGACTGCCACATAATGTTCTGACTTTATGAATAAAATGAAAGCGCCCCTACGGTGCATCCCTAAGCCTCGGTACATGACCAAAAACTATGGAGCCAGGGGTGCATCTATTACCGTAATATTTTCGAAGAAATACTGCTCATAAAACGTTTGCAGGTGAAAATCCGTAACACTGAGATCACCCATTCGAAGCAGCTGTATGCGGCCACATCAAAGGCATGCAAGTATAGCAGTGACCGAATCTTCTGTATAGTGTGCTGATCCCCTGCAACAAATATCCTTTTACCATTAAACCACTCAGGAGACAGATTGAGCGCCTCTTGCATAATAGCCTCCAAGGCCTGAAGGCTTCCTTGAATAGATGTCTGGCCCAGGAAGAGAGAACATGTGCCTCTTTTTGAGGCGGCAACTCCTTTGGCTTTTGTAATGATATATCTGACATAGTGCTGACCTGTTGCTTCAAAGCGTTGATCAAATGATATTGATATGCAGAGTGCAGGTGCTGCTAGTTCTTATTATTAGGCATAAAGCCTTACCCAGTCAAAAGCTCCAAGGGATCTCAAACAGCCTTGGTCACGGCCGCTGTGTTAACGATGATCAACGATACGGTGATCCCTGAAAAGAGGCGATTAAAATTGCCTAAGGGCTGAACCGCCAGTTGATATTACCGTAAACAAGGTATCATAACCCTAAACTTCCAATCAAACGGTTTCTTGGGAGCGCTTGCATAAAGTTCCTAAACATCGGAAGAGGGAACCATTTGGCACGGAAAGCCCTACTTCCATGGACAGCGAAATTTGCTTGTGGGAAGTCCCCTTCCGAAAGGTAAAGACCGGAGATCAATTGCATATAGGTACATTCATTACTTCTAAAATATGCAAGTATCTTAGACACCATAACCTCTGTGGTTGAAGCATGCTTGTCTGAACGTTGAGATTGTAAGAGACTGAGAGGCTTTTGTGTAATGTTGGTGCACTCATCGCAAACCTTTTAATTAGAACATACAGTTTGGCCTGGCCCGGCCCGCTTGGGTAGCAGTCGCGCGTTTTGTTGGCATACGGAACCTCTTGCCCTTGATAATCTCTTTTAGTTCTTTATTTTCTTTCTCCAGCACAAAGTCAAGGGCGACATCAAGGAGCTCTCTGCGGCCATGTTTTTCTCTGAACGCCACATGCCATATCTTGAAGATTGCTGTCAGTTCTCCTCTCGCGTAGAAATGCCTCCTCTTAGGCTTAACAAGTAAATCCTTCGATAGGAAGAATGTCTCCAAGAGGGATCTTACTGAGAGAGCAAGGATGGAAAGCACATCCAAGACGATTGCATGCCGTTCATCGTCCGTAATCCTCAGTGCTTGGCTAGGTTTTCTTTTCTTTGCTTAGGCTCCTTTCCTGAACGCGGAGAAGCCAATACTGGTAACTTCTCAAGAATAGTTTGCACGCATTTCAAGAGACCTGTAACAATACCGCTATAGCCTACGTCATCGTTTATGGAGAAGGCCGAAGATCGGAGGTATACTTGTGAGTTTGATAAAAGCCTTAGTTGGGATTGGTTTTTGTACTACTTTGGATGAAGAAGAAGGGAAGGGACGAGAAGAAGTGAGGGGACAAAGAGGTAATAGGCGTGAGAAATGGAAGCCGGCAGGGTCAAAGGATTCGCCGTCACGTCTCCACAGTTGGAGTTGGCTGATTTACTTTCAACCAAAGACTGCCGTTGAGCAACTCTGGTATTCAAAAATAATGGTCGGCACCTCCCATCAAAATGAAAGCGGAAACTTTTCATGTCATCATTCAGCAAAACACTTTCGAAAGGCTGACACCGACAGCATTGAAGAAGTTTGTGTCAGAACTGCTTTCTGCAAGTAATGACAGCTTGTCATGCCCTGTGCATTTACAAGACCTCTAAAACGTGTTTCCAGATGTGAGATTCAAATTCCATTCTATTAGACCCTAATGGCAAAAGGCAATTTTTTTATTTTATCATGATGCTCCAGTGTGTCTTTCTAATTGATCTTAGAACTCAACTGGACAAATCTTTTTTTTTTTTTTTTTTTTTTTTGGATTCATTTGGTTTAGTCTATTAGATTCGAACCTCCGCGTATAGCACTCTAACCTGGCAAGGCACTGGACGTCATTACAGAAGTAGTGCAGTGCAGCAACGGCAACGCCGTCACCAGTTTGTATTTCTTAAGGAAGTTATCAAAGCTAAGCCTATCGGGGGTTATCAAGCATGGCTCCCCTATCAATTATCCCTCATTACTCGCCATAATGAATAAACCGAGAAGACGAACTCTAACTAGAGTCTGGAGATGCCGTTGGAGGCCAAAGAAAAGAGCGGTGAGAGGCTTAAACTGCAATAGGAAGCTAAAAAGAAGGATGGCGAATTGCTTAAAATACAATCAGAAATGCTTAGACTGCAACACCAAGCCCTCAACAGACTTGCTACCCTTCAAAGGCTGACTAATGCTATCTTCGTTCAGAGCTTTGAGCTACACAAGTATTCTAATTTTGTCAGTCGATGCTACCAAGCGGGGCTCAATGAATGTCTTGAAGAACAAGTCTCGCCTTCACTTCATATGTGAATGTGGATAACATACAGTAGATGCAAACAAAAGCAGTCAGAACGAAATCCGCATTGCCAACCACGAAGGATATGAAATCCAAATTAGCATAGAGTTCTTTCACAAGTATGGAAAGTTTATACCCATCCTTTATAGCGTCTCAGGTTGTGAATGGAGACGCTTGCGGCTGCTTAATTGACACCAGTTCCAAATCTGGTCGATGCCGGTATCAACTATTCAATCAAATATATAGAAGCACCCTCCAATGAAACCTCCAGGCTTGAACAACATTAACACAATCGATAACTATGATGGAGCCGATCTTCGACAGCTGGACAGGTTCCTCCGGATCAACGACGAAGATAGGAAGCTTGTCAACTTGTACAGGATCACGGCCTAAACAGGACACGTCAAATGGACCTGTCTCGATCACTATCGTTCGACATATAGAGAAAACGAACAGAAGACGTTTAAAAATGCTGTAAATATGAATGGCGGTAAATACGAATTGCACCTTAGCAAAGTGAGCATCACATTAAGATCTAAAATCAGGGTTGATGAAATATTCGATACGTTGACCAGTACAAGGCGTGTTTACAAGTTGGACACCACATTCGGCTGATATTGGAGCAACACTGACCTTGAAGTATTTGCTTAAGCACTAAAGAAACCAAGTGTATCAATTCTTCGATACGGGCTCGGAGAGTATCGAGAATGCACTATCAGGAAAATCTCAATACCCATGATATGAAATACTTGTTTGTGCTATAGAGCTCATCAGCATGAAGGCGATTCATATTGTTCTGTCTCTGGATCTCATAAAGCTATCCAACTTACAGCCCAGAAGATTATCACACCTTCAAAACTTGTTCATGGAGCTGCAGCCTCGAAAGATTGGGACTAGTGCATTTCGAGTATTTGTAAGTCCACTCAAGGCCATTCCAGCTTTGACCATATTGGACCTGAGAGGCAACAAAATTGGGACTGAAAGAACTTTTGCATTGTCAGAGGTACTCAAGGCTAGCACCACTTTGATCATTTCGATCTTGTTTCTTGACTCAATTGAAAAGTAAGAAACTCTAGGACTGTCAGAAGCACTCAAGACTAATACGACCTTGAGCGTTTTGAGCTTGGAGAGCAACTTAATTGGGAACGAAGGGGCTATTGTATTGTCAGAATTACTCAAGGGTAACACTGCTTTGGTCATTTTAGTCCTACTCAACTCAATTGAGAGGGAAGGAGCTCTGGACCTTTCAGATGTATTGAAGACTAATTCAACTTTGAGTACTTTGAACTTGACAAAGAATTCAATTGGGGATAAAGAGGCTCTCGCATTGTTAGAGGCGCTCGAGGCTAACACCGCTTTGAAGGCGTTGGACTTGTTTCACAGCTCAGTTGAGAAGTAAAAGCTGTGGCACTGTCAGAAGCACTCAAGGCTAACAAGGCCTCGACCTTTAAAAAGTCTAGGCACAGATGGGTATAGCCTGACCGAGGATATGTTTGTTTGATTGGTTTGATTATCAAAATAGTAGTTTGTGCCAGCTAAGCATTCGTGGAGACATCGCTTTTTTCATCCTTTGATATCTACTCTTCCTCCCTCACTCTTGTAGGGGATTCTAGCGTACCATTGTTGGGTTTTTACATGGAGAAAGTTATGAGAATAGAAGTGGTTTTCCGAAATCATAGAACCATTTCGATACCTCCTTCTTCTGCCAAACTATCTTTCAAACGCTGCCTAGACCGACTAAAGACTCCTGGACTTGATATATCTTTAAGGGCCCCAAGGGCTAATCCCCTATAAGAACAACATGTGCCCTCTCATCTAGAACTTGTTGTCTTTTCTGTTCTATTTCTCCCATGCAACCTTTTTGCCATATTTTACTGTATTCCTTCAGCTGCCTACTTCTTTTTATGAATGCTTCCTATTTTTTTTTAGTTTGCAAACCAGTGGTCCTATTGGACGCAAAGATCGACTCTGGTTTTATCCCTCATCAAAGGACTACGATTCATCAAGCCAATAAGGTTCTCCTTTTTCCTTGTCTCTTGCCAGGACTTTTCCTTTTGTCCCAATATGCAGTTGGCACAAGTAGACGAAGACCTCACTTGCACGCTTATTTTCCTTGGTAGAAGAACAGGCGACCACAATGTTTATATTTTATTTTTTATCATTACTGTCGACGCGACTGTAATTCACGGAAGACGGTTATTGGTGGACAGCGAAGATGGCGAAGGAAGCCTTACGCCCATTATCCGTACCAGAGACACTTTCTTGGGTTAACTATATAAACGCGACTCTCCTCTTAGAGAAATTCTCAAATACAATCGCCCCTAGGAATATTCCCCTAGCTTCCATTTCTTTGCTTTTCACTTTAAATTCACTTCTCACCTCGACCTTCCTTGCTTTACCTATTAACTCGAAAAAAAAAAAAAAAAAAAAAAAAAAAAAACTACTACAATGAAGTTGACTGTTTCTATGCTGCTTGTCGCTGCCTTATCAAGCATGTCGACTGAAGCAAGGTTGTGTACCTGCGTGCGTCCACCCACTAGAGACCTCTGCACTCCAGCTATGGGCACGATGGTGAAGAATTGGGCAGGTGTATGGTGTTGCAGTGTTCCTGGCAATGCGAACGAGTGGTTTAGGAAATGTGTCAATTATGCTTCCTGCACTTAAAGCCATGCTTTGGAAAAAGCATGCCACTTTAATACGAGGTTGCTCCTGTAAGTCTACTTTATCCATTGATACTCGAAAAGCATTCACTTTGTGTGTATGTTTATGTACTTTTCTAACTCCAGCCTTAGTGAACCTCTTGGTGTCAAGCATCATTGGTGCATAGGAGAGAGATGACCACGCATTGGATATTCATAATAAAGGAAGAATCCAAAAAATCTTTTCCTATTCACAGAGTTTGCAGAATCTTTATTATTATTATTATTATTTTCTTAGGAAGCTGATATTTGTTATAGGAGTTTGAGATATCTGTGAGAACATCAATATTCGATCAAGGCATCACATAGCAAAAATCCAAAATAAGCATTCATGATCCTCCTTAGTTCGAACAATTAAATGATGGTTATTTCCACATCATAAAATAAATAAAATGATTAAAGACTTCAACATCGTGCTTCTGCGCAACAGTGCATTCTGCAGACTTGGAGAGATTGTGCGGTATTTATTATTTTCATCCCGTACTGTATGTCCAATATCCAGGACTGAATGTGCCCTAATTGCACATGCGAGGCAAAGGGCGGCAAATGACTGCGGCAACTTTTTCATGGCTGTCATGTCAAGTATGGCGGTGGAAGTAATATGGTGTTAGTGCTTATTCCCAACCACTGCAGAGCTCTGTGATACCGAATCAATACTAAACCCCGGCAAAAACATTGGTACGAGGGTGAAGAATTCGGCAGGCGTGCGGTATTGCGATGTTGGTAACAATCTTGCTGAATGGTATCAGCGATGCTCTGGGGCACCTTACTGCGCCTTGGATAGGATATGATGCTCTGATACGAGGTATTTATGTAAGCTCGTTTCTTCAATGATGTTTGAGGATATTCGCTTTTTTTGTATGTATATCTACGCATCTGCTAACTTGACATTAGTTGAGTCTCTTAATAGCCTATAGTGCTTACAAGTATGGGCTTTGTCGTGTCCAAGGGCCCTAATATATATGTTACAGCTTGCTTTGATGTACATAATAAAGGAACACCCAATAAAGCCTTTTCTATTAATTGAGTTCTTGGCATAGGAGTGAAGGAAAGCATTAAGCATTTGACTGGGATGTCTGCAGTGAAGAAGCAAACACAGCCATATCTCGGTGTGTGTAAACTTCTTCCGGTGGTGCATGTACATCCCAAATATTACTCTATACACAGGCCATTACACGCTAATCATTAATGCGCCGGTGTCAAAGTTATGCCTTTACGGCTCAATACAGATCTGGAATATTGGCGATCTTACCTGAAGCATTGTCATGTCTATCTCTTGTTTTCAAAAGAAAGCTGTCCATGAGCGAGAAAGAAATAGCGATATGTTTTATAAAAATAAAATTCACGCTTGGAGACGATAACGCGACTCATTTGGTGTGAGATTAGCGATATCTGTCACGGATTGCTTTCCCATGATCCGGGCCCTCTTCAGCACTTGCTAGCCCCGCGGGGAGGCCCCTCGACTGTCTCATTATGGTTTTTGCATTGAATTGGCGTCCAAGCTATTGGAGCAGCAATCCTGCTACTTGCCATTGGCACTCTCTGCTCGCATTTGTTGTATATCCGATCTTACTGAGTAGCCTAGATGATACAAAACCCTTGTTTGCGCCTTATTGATCATAATTAAAATAAAATATAATAAAATAAGAAATGATTTAATAGGGTCGCTTTTGTCATCATCTTTTAAAACTCACAGGGGATCCAGCAGGTTTTCTTTTTTTTTTTTTTTTTTTTGTGATCCGAAAATTTGATTCATTATAAAACTGGTGCCTTGGCTTCTTTATTCCCTCAGGTTCGATAGTATAGATCAGAAGCTACTCGCTTAACAGTGTACTCGACAGATGCGCCAGAGATGCTGGCCCTCTCGCTTTTATGAAAGGTCTGTGTGTTCTCTGGGCCTGGTCACAGGCTCGATCTTAGTCTACTTTAAGATTTCGAGCTCTCCTGTATTTTTGATGACTGAACCCTCTGGAGTATCTACAGACCCCGAATGAATGTCAAAATGCTGCTGGCTCAATCCTTAAACTATCTGAACAATTTACTTGTAAATAACACGCTCATTTGCCGATATGTAAAATACATTTTTTTTATGCTTTGTGGACCTCGATGGAATATTTGGTTCTTGTTCGGATCCTTCCGTAAACACAAACATGATTCCTCTATATATTTCATCAACAAGGGGTATTTATACCTCAGCTAAACATGGTATGTGTACCTTGAAAATTTGATTTTCATTTCCTTCCTCCTTTCCTCCTGGCTCAATTGGGGATTTGGGCAGAATTTAACAAAGATTATATGGTGGCCAAGCGTTCATGGCAGAGCTGCTTTTTTATTCTTTACCTCATTTCAGCATGAAGGAACAGACAAAAATTGCTCCGAAGGCATACACAAGCGTTATACCATAACTGACTGGGTGCGGTTGCTTTGTGAACGCCTACAAACTTTATCAAACATTCCTTTCTGAGGTCCCCTTGGGCTATCGTCATGTGGTCCTCTTTTCATACCTAACATTTTTTTTTGTTCTATTCCTTCAGTTCTACTAGCATTTTTTTTTTACACATACTTCCTCCTCTTTCCAATGCTAACGAGCATTCGTAATTAGTCCCAAGACTGATCCTGGCTCCATTCATCATCAAAGGGCTAGAATTCGTCAGGCCCAAATAATCTCATCTCTCCTTAGATATTTCCGTACAGCCCCAGCATGCGGCGCTTTTCTTTTTTTCCTTGACACAAGAACAGGTGACAACAATCATTGCTTACTGCCGACGCAACTTTAGACTTTAGGCAGATGCCGTTTATTTAAATTTAAATAAGATAAAGGCCGCCCCTCCTCCCAGAAACTTTTTCGGTACGATCAACCCCAGAAAAACCACTCTGTTTTTTTTTTTTTTTTTTTTTTCTTCAAAATCCAAGCATTTTTATTTGATTCGGCTATTATTCTTATTTTTTAACACTGCTACAATGAAATTCACTGTTGTTGCGCTAATTGCCGCTGTCGTATCAAGTATGGCGGTGGAAGCAAAATGGTGCCAGTGCGCAAACCCAGGCACTAGCACCATCTGTAACAGGAAATCACTTTCCAACCCCTATAGGAATATTGGCAGGATGGTGCAGAATTGGGCAGGTGTGTGGTATTGCGATGTTAGCAACGTTAATGAGTGGTATGACGCATGTCACAACATCGCTATCTGCGTCTAACTCCTCAGACTTTGGATGGGGCATGCTGCTCTACTATGGAATATTCTCTGTAAGCTCGTTTCTCCAATGATGCTTGAAGATATTCGCTTTCTTTGTGCGTTGTCTATGCATTTGCTAACTTGACATTAGCTGGGTCTCTTGATAACCAATAGTGCTTACGAGTATGAGCTTTACTGTGCCCAAGGACTCCGATATATATGTTACAGTCCGCTTTGATACACATAATAAAGGAGCACCCAATAAAGCCTTTTCTATTAACTGGAGTTTGAAGGAAAACATCAAGCATTTGACTGATGCCCAAGCTCTTTGGGCAGTGTTGCTGTTACTTGTCATTGACACTCTCTGCTCTTATTTATTGCACACCCGATCTTGATGAGTAACTCCTTCTTCCTGCGAGTAGCTCTGGTTCAAAGGTATTTCCCAGTCATGTCGGCGTGAGTAACTCTGTAACTCTTCTCAGTCAGCTGTCCCATTACCCAAGGCATTCAGTTTAGGGACACTTTTTACTCGAGTCAGATCGAAGCGTTGCTTATCTCAACCCGTTTAAGTCCCCCATCTTAGTAAGGGGGCATACAGAATCAGCAAGTCGTTAGTGCTCTTTCGTTCCATCTACGAAACATGGCGAGACTATCATTTGCTATTGCCATTCCGACCAAACCATGACGACGGAGATGACTGCGTGCAAAACATTGCTTAACCTGCTCGTGCTTCGATGCCTGGTTATTCTGCAAAATGACAAACATCAAAAATAGAAAGTATACCGATTAAGCCTCCCTTAAAAACGAAGAGGATTTGTTCTAGCACTATCATCTTCCAAATCATGGAAAGGCGCAAGCTTTCCTTCAAGAGCTTTCGAAAATTTGGCTTGAAAAAAAATTGGGGAAAACCTTTTCAAAAAAAAAAAAAAAAAAAAAAAAATTGACAACGAGACACATAGTAAAAAAGGTGAATTCCCATATGATTTTTGACTTCAAAAAAATTCAAAAAAAAAAAAAAAAAATTGGTAGAATTCAGTTAATAAGCAATGTTTGTCCCCAGTCTGAGTGAGAAGTGTCTGCAAGACGGCCACAGATTGCCTCAAAAGGCAATCCCGCTTGCAGCGCGTTCGTTCGCACGTGAGCTTCGACCTCAGACTGGTGACGAGCCTAGCAATGGTTGTCAAGCTGTTGGCACTCTATTGGCGTTACATCGAAAGCCACCTCACAAATTTCTTGTCATGTTTCGACTCCTCAATGTGCTGTGGGTGGATACGTGGTCAATAGGAACATGTCAATAGCACTCAGAGGTGAACCTCTGGGTCGATATTACAGTTGAATAAAACTTAAGCAAATTTAATTTGAAAGTTAAGCGAAATTGGTAAGCCACTTAGCTCAGTTGGTTGGTAAAATAGCGCCAATGATATATAAAATAGCACACTCAATTGGTCAATATCTACATATGATGACAACTACTGTACAAAGTGATCGCAGAATCTAGTGAAGGATCTTCTCATCCTTCTTGGTGGGCGTCGTGCTGGTTGCAGGGATGCTGGCAACAAGCTCAAGAAGCTCCTCTTTCTCCTCCTGATCGAACATAAAAGTGGCCTTCTTGCGGCTCTCGATTTCGGCCAAGAGTATACGGGCGAAGTTGAGGCACGTCAACATACATGCCTTCATCTTGTCTGCAAAATCATCGCTGCTCAGTGGGACCACCATTGATGACAGAACGGAGACGCGGAAGCATCCGACGAAATCCATGGCGTAAAATTTGGTCGTATGCAAATGTGATGTTGACCCAAACACCACCAATGGTGACGTTGGCCTGTGCGTTTCACAGATGCGACGCAACTGGGACACCCATGAATCCCGCATGGCACGCTTGACCTTCCAAGCATCTTCCTCCTTCTTCTCCAAGGTGGCACCATAGACCTGCCCAGCTTCCGCTATGTAGATCTGATTGTCATTATACAATCCTACACCATCCACCCTCCTTGGAGTATTCTGCCGTGTCCCCTTCTGCTTGGTCTCCACCTTTCGATCCTTGCTACCATCCATCTGTACCTCTAACATCCGTGATGGTATCTTTGCGATGGTCAGAGCTGAACGAATGAAGCACCAAGTGAAATCCACGAACGCCTCCCGTTCATTGATGTCTTTCCTTACAGTGCTGCTGAAGGTAAAATGATGCATACTATTGAATATAAGGATAGATGGTTAGTCTGATAGACTGGTAGGCACCTAGATCAATAAGGCTCAGGATAACACTGATCCTAGCACGCTATAAATGCGAGGATAGGACTTACTATGACCTCAGTACAGCACTGCAGTATGTCACGAGTGGATCGAGTTGATCAGGCTCTATGACAACAGAACGACAAACATCATCGTACGACACGACGTCAGGGGCAAAGATGCGCTCCACCACCGTATCGAACGTAGGCCATATGTCTTTGATGGCTGTCGAGGTAGGGGCTCTATATCGTGCATTCCTCAAGCCTGCATACCCATATTTCTTTCTGATCCACTCCATAAACGTTCCGGACTCCGAGCCACTAGTGGAAACGTCTGCGACCATATCAAGCGCCAGTGATGTTTTCTGAGCTGTTCGGTATTCCTTAAACAAGGACAGATAGTCTATGGCATCAGGACCGTCAGCACCATATGTCCAGGTTGACGCCTGGCCGAACGATGTAAAGTAGGCGAAATCCTGCCAAGCATCGTCTTCGGACAAAAATGGATTTGGCATCGTGCTCAATGATTGTGTCCGGGATGCACTCGAGCTGGAAGGGTTCTCGTCGATGCCTTCACGAAAAAGTGGTCAAAGCTACGATTAGTGAACCTAATAAACCTTTCACAAACTGTAATTTCAGCTCCATTGATGAAATATACCTGCTCGGACTCGCAGCCGCTTCTCGATGGCCGGATGTTCAGTATGCTGAGATCGCTTCACTACACAACTGGCACCCGCAGCAAGCTCTTTTGGCAATTCAACCTTGTCGCCCTCTCTTTGTTCATCATCAAAAGCTTCTAGGGCTAGTATGTAAAAAAAAAAAAAAAAAAAAAATGTTTTGGAGGCCACTTTTTAATCTTTGAATTTATGTCAGAAGAAAATAAATCTATCTTACCTGTCTTTCGTAACTCCTCGGAGCTTGCCAATCTAGGCGCTGTTGCGAAATGGTTGTGTCAGATCATCAGAATTGGACGCCATAACATAGGACAGCAATACAAATAATTTACCATTCTTTAGCGACTGCGACATCTCTATCTCATTCTGACGCAGTTGCTCCCTGCTAATAGTCAACATATCCAGCTTTCGGCCCTTTAGCACTTTTGTTGCAAGGTGTTCGAGGGCTGCATTCCCTTCATTGTGTGGCTTTCGACCCAAATCTTGAAGAGCTTTATGCTCACAGCCACAAAATGTAGACATCCAATTCCTCCATTCTGAAACAATCGCGATCTGGTTATCAAATTCCATTCCACGATATTCAAAATAGTTTATTGGTGTTGCATGGTGTATACTTTCAAGACCAATAAAATAAGCCGCTCCATTGCGGTCTTGATCAATTAACATTTTCCAATGGAGCTTCAACGTTGGTGCGGCCATTGTAAACACTTGGAGCTCATTTTATAACACATATACAAAACAAAAAAGGTTAAATATTCCTTATACATATCTATCGTAGTCTCATTTTTCAGGATCAAAGATAGAAGCGTAGGCAAAGTATCGAGGGGCGCTCTAAAAGCTGCAACATTTAGAATGGACTTGTGGGATCCATGCTTAATGCTTAAATGAAGTCGCCTGCCCAGAAACCACACATCAATCAACACTCTCACAAGGCAAACGAGTGTGCGATGCTGGCGCATTCCTATCTGCAATAGAAAGGATCGCCCGATAGTCTGACCATTTAACAAGATCCCAATGGAGCACATTGGCACATATCAGGCTTGCCGACATCATCATCAGCCTCATTTTTCAGGATCAAAGACAGAAGCGTAGGTAAAATATCGAAGGGCGCTCTAAAAGCTGCAACATTTAGAATGGACTTGTGGGATCCATGCTTAATGCTTAAATGAAGTCGCCTGCCCAGAAACCACACATCAATCAACACTCTCACAAGGCAAACGAGTGTGCGATGCTGGCGCATTCCTATCTGCAATAGAAAGGATCGCCCGATAGTCTGACCATTTAACAAGATCCCAATGGAGCACATTGGCACATATCAGGCTTGCCGACATCATCATCAGCCTCGATCTTTCAGAGTCAGTGAGAGTCTGTTTACGTACCTGAATAAACGAAGAAAACCTAAATGAGATGCAATAGTTGGTGGCAATAACACTTAAAACTTCATGTATTTTAACAAAATAAGTTTAACAGTTCACAATCCTCTCACAAAGTGCACGATCTCGTGAATCCGGAATCAGAAACATTAAACTCCAAAGTAGGATGGACTCACCGCTAAGATATTGATCAATAATTGAAATCGATTAGCCAATAGATGATGGAAGAGACAGCGAATGAGAAATGTACTAAAATAAAGTAGAAAGTAGAAATAATCAATAACTAGAAAATAAGAAGCTCTTGTGCTGCGGTTCTGTGAACACCATTTGTCCATAAGCCACCTAGGCATTATCCGTACTTGCAAAGACCTCTAACTGCAAGTCATGTGCTCTCTCCCTTTTCTAAGCATCACCTGACCCTCATCTAGAACTATCTGGATACCGGAGACCTTTCTGAATGCTGACTAAGCAGATGCATATCTAAGGTGGCATTCCTAGTTCCAAGGTTCCACTTACCGAGTTATGATTAGAAGCTCCGCTTGCTTATTAATACACGATGCCATAGATCGTATAAATAGAGTGACGAATAAAGGGGAAGCAGACCCAGAGAATGATTCACGTATCGCTATAGTACTGTAGTGTTTATTTCCGAGTATCCAGGTACCCGCCTTATTTCATCCCGCTATTTCCTTTACCCAATCGCATCGTACCTTTTTGATCCCATCGAATCTCCCCGTAACACATGAGATATTTGATCAACGTGTATATATCCGTTATCGTTGAAATCCTTAATGTTACCTTAACTGAAATGCAATAAATGCGATAGAAACCCTGAACATCATATTTCCGATCGCGTGTGTTGATTAAAGCGCGATAGCACATCCCACACATCAATCTCACCTTGTTACAAGCAGCAGCTCCAATTCATAATGAGTATTCCTGCAGAAAATCTACCGTTTTCATCTGAGACTCTTGATGAGGCACTTGGGGAATGATCTGACATTACAGAGATTCTAGTGAGTTTTTTTTTTTATTTTTTTATTTTTCATTTCTTTTTCATTGGCGGCAGCGATAGTGCACTTGATATCAAAGTTAGCATGGATTATTTGAAGAGGCATCGTCTAGCTGAGCTCGATGGTTTAGGCAGAACCAGGTTTAGCGATGATAGTGATAATGAAGACAAAGAAAGTCGGAAATAAGTATGGATGATCATGAAGTCACCGAAGACAGTGATGTTGTGGGTGATGACATTTCTGCTACTGGCACAGCAGGCGATGAAGGATGTCAGAATGCCAGAATGCTGACGCCAAGGTAATCAAGAAACTTCAGAAAGACCTTGGAATGGAACTCAAGAAGAAAGTAATGGATGCAGTAAGGAAAACCCTTTTCTCTGATCCATATATTCTCGCGACTGCCAAGGAGCTTGGAGTCCAGGATGATGGCATCTTCGAATTGGACAAAAAGCATCGATTGGGTTTTATCCTGAATGCAGCGTATCTGGATGATTGGAAGTTGCGCCATCAAGCCTACATTTGTACTAATTTTCTACCGTATACCAAGGCCTGAGCTTAGTGCACAGATGTTATCAAGTATACCAACAAAGCTGTAAAGGAGAGAGCTGGCCAAATTATAACCAGACGTGAGTGTCGCCGTAGAGGGAGTCAGAAGGTAGTCAAAGGACGGGTACCCGGAGGGAAGTCTGGGATCACCAGGGAAAAAAAATTGATCAAATGCGGATGCACGTCCTATTTCAATGCTATCTACCGACCAGCACCACCTACCGAATCGAGTACTTGCTGGAACATAACCACAAGCTACGCAGCAAAGACGATGTACATGTAGGTACACAAAGCAAGTCTTAAGCGCTCAAACAGAGAATCGAGGCTATGATCCTAAGGGGCATGTCGATTCCTGTAATTGTGGATCATTTGACGATAGACCATGCCTAATTCACAAGGTTCTTAAACAATGAGAGCGAAGGCCAGCCACCCTCAAGGGATGATTTCATTACCTATGACGATGTCTACAACGTCCTTTACGCAATAGCGGCTTAAAAAATGAGAAAGGACAAAGCTCCAATCATTTCGGCACACCTTTGGATGGGGGAATTTAGAAGGCATGACTTCTTTACCTACTATGATCAGGAGTATGGCCTCTATTACGGATTTTCGTCACCATGGCAGTTGCAAGAACTAAGGAAGTAAGGCAATATATTCTATTTCGATAGCACACATCAAGCAAGCGGGTATGGTATTTTTTTTTTTTTTTTTTTTTTTTTTTTAAAAAAAAATAAATAAATTGGAGAATGTATTAAACTGCTATGACCTAGTTTTACTCGCTCACGGATTATTCGAGCATTTTGTTTTATAGGCAAGATACCTACCTATTTACGATTGTTGTCAAGAACATGCAAGCAGGCTTGGCTTTACCATGTGCTTTCTTCTTGACAAAGAGTTAAAAATGGAACATCCTAGAGGGATGGCTTCGTGTATTGAAGATGAGAATGGATGAGCTATACGAAAAGGAGTACCAGTCTAACGTGGTTAGCACTGGCCAAGGCCAAAATGAGATTAACGCTATTCAAGCAGTTTTCTCTTTAAATACCCGTATTTTTTACTACGTCTGGCATATCATGAATGCATGGAAACGGAATTTCACTAATAACAATCTTGGGTCAACTGACGTCTCTTCCACCGAAGATGATCTGAGGAGGCAGATAGTAAGAGTGGTTTTGAGCTTGAGTAGTGCTGCTTTGACGGTGATCTCGGTCCGCGTGCTAACTGATTACCTTGAACACTCGATAGATAAGATCAGTACTTTACGATTCTTTACACGAAGTCAAAAGAAGAGGCAGATGAGCTGATTGATAGTTTTAGAATGGCTTGCGAGGGTTGTGCTCCGAAAATAGTACAATATTTGGACAAGAATTATTTCAATGCAATAGCGGATAGAAGACACTGGATGTTTTGCTATCGCGCAGGCATGTCACAATTACGCATCCCAAATAGTTGCGGATACGTACAATCCCTGTGCCGATCCCTTAACCAACAACCATACATGTGCACGCCATGCTAACCTATCAGCGATCGACGCGTGAATTGATTTTTCAATATTGGCTGAAACCCCTTTGCATACCCAGAATCATCTGCTCCTCTTCGTTCTTTGCTTCCCCTAACCATCTGCTTTCACAGCTGGTTCGGCCCTTTGGTCTCTACGGTATATGTGCGTTGATTCTTGTGCTACACACTGATCTCATAAATATCTATGTTTTGAAGTCAATAAATAGCATTATACTTTTTCCGAAACTTCATTATCGGGAAGAGTGGATGTAAATTTGTAATAATAACATACACTGCCATCAGTCACCGGTAAAAAAAAAAAATTGTGGTCTGGTACACCGGTGAAAAAAAAAAAAAAAAAAAAAAAAGAAGTGATTGAAAATGCCGACTCAAAGAAATTAACTCAAAAATGGAAGGTGAATGCGAAGAAGGTAATTTGTTTATGAATACCGTCACTTTCAAGTAAATTTCGGGCCATACAAATCTCTACTTTTTCAGGGCCAAGACTCGCGGCTTTTAGTAGGGAAATCAAGGAGTCTCAGTGAGAAACACGTCTGATTGCCAAGCTTTCATGCATGTGATATACACACTTCAATTAGATCAGATGTCATAACACAATACACAACAGGTGACATCGAACATAATCATCTTTCCAATAAAACGTGGTTACAGTAGCATCATATTTTTTATATCCCACAAATAACAGTCGTGAATAAGAATCATATTGGGTAAAACACATAATAATAGGTCAGCGGCTGTCAAGCGTCCTAGTAGCTTTGCTTTTTAACCCTTCGGTTGCGGCCCTTCCTATCATGTCGAAGTAAGATCCAGTAAGTCGCTGGATTGTCTGGCCATTAATAGGAAACACTAATATGATCCATTGCATACACACACCCTTTTTTTCAAGAACAGTTGTCCTGGAGACTTCTTTGTTCTATAGGACATGCATATATGTTACCGTTGGGCCTCCTCGTTTATTCGCAGCTTTCCGGTTAATCTCTACCTTACAGATAGTAGTGAAGCTTATTTAATGTAAACACTATCTTGGCAGCTATCTATATATTCGTTCTCGTCTTGGAGGGAACATGCCATAAAAGATGCATAGTTAGTACAGGCTGCAATGGTTCTAACGTCAGAAGAATCTATTGCTATGTAAGAAGAGTTGCTGAGAGCGGGGGCCGGCAATGTTGATGTAGGAGCAAGCAGCTCTTTAACGGGTGAAGCGCCCGCCTTTGCTCATTATTTAATATGGAAGACCTGTACAGTAGCGTAGTACGTCTAACGGCGCCTAAACTTCATTGAAGTGAGGGATGTGCTCTCGAAAGTAGTTGGAATGCCGAGATATGATAATATTTGCTTCATTGTTATTAGTGCCCCACAGAGTTGCTTCATGTTTCTCTATTGCAAAGAAACTCTACTAATAGTAAAGGTTTTATTGGATGTTCCTTTATTATGCGGCAGTTCTAAAAAAAATGGACACGAGAATACTCATATTCGTATGCACTATTGATTATCAAGAGGTCCACTAAGCCTAAGTTAGCAAATGCATAGACATTCGTACAAAAGCGAATATTTTCCTGCCATCATTGGATAAACGAGCTTACAGGGATACTCTATGCTAGAGCTCATTTCCTTCCAGAGCTTGAAGAGCTAGAAACAGAGCTTTATCGCAGTGCATCGGGCATGCCACTCACCAACGTTTTCACTGACGTCGCAATACGACATGCCTGCCCAATTCTTTATCATCGTGCCCATATTTCTGTTGGGGTCTAGCTTTGATTTCCAGTTACAGAGCTTGCTAGTGTCTGGGTGTGCGCACTGGCACCATGTTGCTTCTGCCATCATACTTGACATGGCAGTGGCAATTAGCGCAACAACAGTGAATTTCATTATAGTAGCGTTGAGAGAATAATTGAGTCAATAAGGAAAACAAAGATTAGTGAGATGAGAAGTGCAGGTGAAGTGAAAATCAAAGAGATGATGGCAGATGACTGTTTTTGAATGATTGTAACGGCAAACTTTCTGAGAAGGGCCGTCTTTATATAAATAATAGCCTTTGGTAAGGAACGGGGTCAAGACTAGCCTTGGCGTTGATTATGACTTCTCGCTTTGCAAAAAATAGAAGGAGGAACATCCACAAACAGAAGTAGAAAACTAAGGGAATACGGTTAGGTATGACAAAAAGGGGTCATAGGAGAAAAGGTATCAAAATATATCAAAAAGGAGTGTTTGAACTGATTGCCCATGAGGAAAAGAAAGGAGTGTAGGCCAGGATAATTGGCGGTGGTAACTTATATAAATATGAGGGGAAAGGAGATGAAATATGGTGTCGTTACGTAGCGAACATCTACTACGAAGCTTTTGTATTATCGGTGTGGATTGACAATGCTCCTTTGAACATAATTATTGTGTATTTCAAAAGCCTGGTAGTCTGTGCTTTTTTGTACTGAAAGTGGAGGTTGAGGCAAACATGATCTTTGATATAAGGTGAACACCCATCCCATAGGCAGCAAGTTCTAGCCAACAGGCGCACGTGTTACTCTTAAAGACGAGTAGCCCCTGGGTCCCTTAAAGAGAGATCAGGTCCAGCGGTTATTTCGTCGGTCTAGAAAGTATTTAAATTATAGTGCGACAAAAGATCCAAGCTTGATGTTTTGGCGGACACAGCATACCGGACCTTACGAGGAGATGTGACACAATTGAGAATGGAGATCAATCATGGTCAATGAGGTCGGTATAAAGCGTAGGGGAGGTAGCATCATTGGCAGCCTTGCGCAGAGGGGGCTGGTCGATCTAGACCTTTAATCTTTCTGTCTCTGCCGCTTGGGTGAGCCGAAAATAGCGGCTCGTTAAGGGTCTTGGTGCAAGTGAAGGGGAGGAAGGAGGAAGATGTTGTTCTTCACGCCGAACAAATCTATAGACCAAAGGTACGAAGATTTTTACACCATAGTCGAAAAGCCTTCTGCAATGTATTTATCTTTTCCAATATTTGAAAGTATATTTATCACATTAGCACGTACCACAGCTTTCCGTCCTGCATGATGACCCTGCATGACATGATTCAAAAGCCGAACTTTATTTGCTATTCAATTAAAAAGTGCAAAAGGCGATATTCGTCGCATAGATTCTGGCTTGGAACTGTCCCGCCGTAATCCAACAACCTTTTCTTTGCGCGTGTATGTATTATATTATTCGTCGCCGTTTGCCAAGCGACCTACTTCTTGTGTGTTTGTCCAGTAAAGGATATAGATTCTTGTTTTAAATAGGCTTCATTAGAAGTCTCTTAAGTGCGTCTACGAGTATGCTACCCTTCAATCGTATTTGTTACAAATTGTATACATGTACAGTGCTAGAGCAAATCCTCTTCGTTTTTAAGGGAGGCTTAATCGGTATACTTTCTATTTTTGATGTTTGTCATTTTGCAGAATAACCAGGCATCGAAGCACGAGCAGGTTAAGCAATGTTTTGCACGCAGTCATCTCCGTCGTCATGGTTTGGTCGGAATGGCAATAGCAAATGATAGTCTCGCCATGTTTCGTAGATGGAACGAAAGAGCACTAACGACTTGCTGATTCTGTATGCCCCCTTACTAAGATGGGGGACTTAAACGGGTTGAGATAAGCAACGCTTCGATCTGACTCGAGTAAAAAGTGTCCCTAAACTGAATGCCTTGGGTAATGGGACAGCTGACTGAGAAGAGTTACAGAGTTACTCACGCCGACATGACTGGGAAATACCTTTGAACCAGAGCTACTCGCAGGAAGAAGGAGTTACTCATCAAGATCGGGTGTGCAATAAATAAGAGCAGAGAGTGTCAATGACAAGTAACAGCAACACTGCCCAAAGAGCTTGGGCATCAGTCAAATGCTTGATGTTTTCCTTCAAACTCCAGTTAATAGAAAAGGCTTTATTGGGTGCTCCTTTATTATGTGTATCAAAGCGGACTGTAACATATATATCGGAGTCCTTGGGCACAGTAAAGCTCATACTCGTAAGCACTATTGGTTATCAAGAGACCCAGCTAATGTCAAGTTAGCAAATGCATAGACAACGCACAAAGAAAGCGAATATCTTCAAGCATCATTGGAGAAACGAGCTTACAGAGAATATTCCATAGTAGAGCAGCATGCCCCATCCAAAGTCTGAGGAGTTAGACGCAGATAGCGATGTTGTGACATGCGTCATACCACTCATTAACGTTGCTAACATCGCAATACCACACACCTGCCCAATTCTGCACCATCCTGCCAATATTCCTATAGGGGTTGGAAAGTGATTTCCTGTTACAGATGGTGCTAGTGCCTGGGTTTGCGCACTGGCACCATTTTGCTTCCACCGCCATACTTGATACGACAGCGGCAATTAGCGCAACAACAGTGAATTTCATTGTAGCAGTGTTAAAAAATAAGAATAATAGCCGAATCAAATAAAAATGCTTGGATTTTGAAGAAAAAAAAAAAAAAAAAAAAAACAGAGTGGTTTTTCTGGGGTTGATCGTACCGAAAAAGTTTCTGGGAGGAGGGGCGGCCTTTATCTTATTTAAATTTAAATAAACGGCATCTGCCTAAAGTCTAAAGTTGCGTCGGCAGTAAGCAATGATTGTTGTCACCTGTTCTTGTGTCAAGGAAAAAAAGAAAAGCGCCGCATGCTGGGGCTGTACGGAAATATCTAAGGAGAGATGAGATTATTTGGGCCTGACGAATTCTAGCCCTTTGATGATGAATGGAGCCAGGATCAGTCTTGGGACTAATTACGAATGCTCGTTAGCATTGGAAAGAGGAGGAAGTATGTGTAAAAAAAAAATGCTAGTAGAACTGAAGGAATAGAACAAAAAAAAATGTTAGGTATGAAAAGAGGACCACATGACGATAGCCCAAGGGGACCTCAGAAAGGAATGTTTGATAAAGTTTGTAGGCGTTCACAAAGCAACCGCACCCAGTCAGTTATGGTATAACGCTTGTGTATGCCTTCGGAGCAATTTTTGTCTGTTCCTTCATGCTGAAATGAGGTAAAGAATAAAAAAGCAGCTCTGCCATGAACGCTTGGCCACCATATAATCTTTGTTAAATTCTGCCCAAATCCCCAATTGAGCCAGGAGGAAAGGAGGAAGGAAATGAAAATCAAATTTTCAAGGTACACATACCATGTTTAGCTGAGGTATAAATACCCCTTGTTGATGAAATATATAGAGGAATCATGTTTGTGTTTACGGAAGGATCCGAACAAGAACCAAATATTCCATCGAGGTCCACAAAGCATAAAAAAAATGTATTTTACATATCGGCAAATGAGCGTGTTATTTACAAGTAAATTGTTCAGATAGTTTAAGGATTGAGCCAGCAGCATTTTGACATTCATTCGGGGTCTGTAGATACTCCAGAGGGTTCAGTCATCAAAAATACAGGAGAGCTCGAAATCTTAAAGTAGACTAAGATCGAGCCTGTGACCAGGCCCAGAGAACACACAGACCTTTCATAAAAGCGAGAGGGCCAGCATCTCTGGCGCATCTGTCGAGTACACTGTTAAGCGAGTAGCTTCTGATCTATACTATCGAACCTGAGGGAATAAAGAAGCCAAGGCACCAGTTTTATAATGAATCAAATTTTCGGATCACAAAAAAAAAAAAAAAAAAAAGAAAACCTGCTGGATCCCCTGTGAGTTTTAAAAGATGATGACAAAAGCGACCCTATTAAATCATTTCTTATTTTATTATATTTTATTTTAATTATGATCAATAAGGCGCAAACAAGGGTTTTGTATCATCTAGGCTACTCAGTAAGATCGGATATACAACAAATGCGAGCAGAGAGTGCCAATGGCAAGTAGCAGGATTGCTGCTCCAATAGCTTGGACGCCAATTCAATGCAAAAACCATAATGAGACAGTCGAGGGGCCTCCCCGCGGGGCTAGCAAGTGCTGAAGAGGGCCCGGATCATGGGAAAGCAATCCGTGACAGATATCGCTAATCTCACACCAAATGAGTCGCGTTATCGTCTCCAAGCGTGAATTTTATTTTTATAAAACATATCGCTATTTCTTTCTCGCTCATGGACAGCTTTCTTTTGAAAACAAGAGATAGACATGACAATGCTTCAGGTAAGATCGCCAATATTCCAGATCTGTATTGAGCCGTAAAGGCATAACTTTGACACCGGCGCATTAATGATTAGCGTGTAATGGCCTGTGTATAGAGTAATATTTGGGATGTACATGCACCACCGGAAGAAGTTTACACACACCGAGATATGGCTGTGTTTGCTTCTTCACTGCAGACATCCCAGTCAAATGCTTAATGCTTTCCTTCACTCCTATGCCAAGAACTCAATTAATAGAAAAGGCTTTATTGGGTGTTCCTTTATTATGTACATCAAAGCAAGCTGTAACATATATATTAGGGCCCTTGGACACGACAAAGCCCATACTTGTAAGCACTATAGGTTATCAAGAGACCCAACTAATGTCAAGTTAGCAAATGCATAGACATACGCACAAAGAAAGCGAATATCTTCAAACATCGTTGGAGAAACGAGCTTACAGGAATACTTCGCGCTAGAGCATCATGTCCTTCCAAAGCTTGAGAAGTTAGAAACAGAGAGAGATGTTGCGACATCGGTCATACCACTCATTAACTCCGCCAAAAGGAACATCGCAATACCACACGCCTGCCCAATTCTGGACCATCGTGCCAAGATTCCTATCGGGGTGCTCACGCGATCTCGTGTTACAGAGGGTGTTAGTGCCCGGGTTTGCGCACTGGCACCATTTTTGCTTCCACCACCATACTTGACATGACAGCGGCAATTAGCGTAACAACAGTGAATTTCATTGTAGCGGTGTTAAAATACGATTGAAGCAATAAGCAAAACAAGGGATGTGGAGATGAGTAGTGGATGTGTGAATATAAGGGTGTTCTTCTGGGAATGATCTTGCCAGGAAATTTGCTGAGAGGAGGGGTCGCCTTTATATAAAAAATAAATAATAGGCGTCTTGCGTCGTCTACCATCTACAATCGATCCGCCGCATGCTGGGATGATAGAGGGAAATGTAGTATGAGGTAAAGGAAAAGGAAGATCTTTCTGATGAGTTACAGCCCTTTGATAGGGGGGTGGGACCAAGACCAATCACGGAATTGTATACAATTGCTCGTTTAGCATCAAAGGAGAGACAGACACAACCTCATCCAATTAATTGTATAAGGTTAGAATGTATCAATGAAACAATGTTTGTTGGTCTGTGCTTTCATGGCGCTGAAATTGGTTTTTAAAAAGAAAAAGCTTGCGCATCCCTCCTGCGAGTATTGAGGGCGATAGTCAATCTAATATCTGACTAAACTATGATCTATCCTCGCAAAAAAAAAAGACCCACGCTGTGAAGCACAGTCGAGATGGCATTTTTTTAAGGTTCGCTACAAGGAAAAATCTTTCGTGTCATCTATCATCCTCAACCCTTCCAGCGCTTTATTCGTGAGGATTCGGTCACTTCTGGTTGATTATCGACCAAGTCTTTCTGATACCTTCACCAGGAAAATAGTCCTTGCTCTCCACACAAGTAGCTCAATGAAAACCATCACCGTTGGGGTTCTAGAATAGGACGTACTATTATTATTACTATTATTCTTGATGGCTCTATCGAAGATGATGAGATTGTTGTCGTGGATACAATTGTTGCTGTTACACCTGTAGTTGTTGTAATTGCAGCGGCTGTGGTGAATACTGCCGTTATTGTGGTTGTAGCTGATGAAGCAACTCTGTCTCCTGCTACATCTGCAGCTGAAGGCATCTTTGAGCTTCAAGTGCACGTTTATCTTGTGGATAACCGTCATAATTGAATGCATTGGTCTGTTGTGATGAAAACGATTGTAATTGCGGCTGATATAAAGCTAATGGCAAAAGAGAAAGATAGGTTGTCTGGTAGGCTGCTCAGATTGCGAAATCCCAATGGGATTCATCAGTCTGGTCTTCTATGGTGGTTTCACTTCGATTGTTGTTGCCATTCTGCTGTTTGGTTTCGTCAGCCTCATTGCCTACAATTTTACCCACACCTCTGAACAAAACCAGCGATGTTCCAAATGCATTCAACGCGTAAAAGTATCGAGGTCGTGGACACAAGGAAGCAACACCGGAGATGGAGCCTGAATTTGTATCAGTAGGGTCTGTGGTCAAAGTTAGAGATAAATACGCTTCTGGGCCAGTTGGTTGCTTAGCGCCTATGGTCTCTCCATCATCTCTTGTTTTTGTGTCCTGTGTAGGCATTGATGCCAATAAATAAATATCTGCAACACCGGTAACAGTAACAACATCAATGTCAATAACACCTATATCAACATCTGCAGCAGCAGCTTCATCCTCAGACTCACTTTCTGGCGAGGGCGCTGCATGGATGGTCTCCCAAAGGCACGTTTCGACATCTGAGACATAATGGTAGCGTGTCAGTTCCCGGTTCTCGAGCCGACCACCGAAACAATAGATCGCAGAGTCGTTAGCAAGCACAATAGTAGAACCCATGCATGGTCTGGTGGGAATAGTGATAGCAAATGGCAGCTTCATCATATTTGGCAAATGGAACGAAAGAGCACCGCCGGTCTGCTGGCTTTGTATGCTTCCTGAGCTGAGAGGCTTAGATGGATTGAGGTAAGCAACGCCATAAATGACCTCGATCTGATTCTTTACTGAAAAGCATCCTTCAATTGAATGCCTTGGGACCTCCAGAGCGTTGAAGCAGCTGACCAAGGAGTATTACCGAACTGTTCATACTGATGTGCCTGAGAAGCACCTTCGAACGAGACCTACTCATGGAAAGAAGGAGTTACGCACCAAGATCGGTGTGCAACAAATGCGGGTAGAGAATGTTAATTGCAAGTGCCAGGATGGTTGCTTGGAGAACAAGAATATCACATCAATGCAGGGAGTCATAACACTACGATCGTGAGGCCTCTTCCCGAAGCTAGCAAGTGCTCGGATCATGAGAAGGTGATTCGCGACAAGTTGAGCTTTTTTTTTTTTTTTTTTTTTTTTAACCTAAATGCCATTCTTTTGCCCCTGACGAGTCGCGCTATCGTCCCCCAAGCGCGGACTTCTTTATTATTGTAAAGCGTGCCTGTATACTGTCGCTGTTTCTTCTCGTCCATTGATAGCTCCCTGTTGAAAACAGGAGATAGAATTGACAAAGCGCCTTATAAGATGTTCAATACTCCAAACCTCTAATACGTCGTAAAGGCATAATTGAAGACCGTATCGTGCCACATTGTCACTAACGCATTGATGACCAATGGATGATAGTCTGTGTATAGATTAGCTGTCTGAGGTAACATGTACTTTTGGAAGAAGTTTGGACATATCGAAATATGGGTGCGCTTGCCTCTCCATTAAAGGTATGGATCACTTCTTAAAGTCTTGCAAATAAGTCTGTTAATAGAAAAGTTTTATTTTATATTCTTTTGTTATGCGCATTAAAACGACGCGAGCTGTAGCATATATATTTATCAAGGTCCTTGGACACAACAAATCTCATACTTGTACGCACTACTGATTACCAAGTGGTCCATTAAGGCTGAGTTGGCAAGTGCATAGATATACACAAATACCTTCAAGCTATTCTTGGATAAACAAGCTTACAGAGAATACTCCGTACTAGAGCGTCATGTCCCATCCAGCCTGAGGAGTTAGAAGCAGATGAAAAAATCTCCTGCACCGCTCAAGCCACTCTTGACCGTTGTCGCCAACGTCGCAATACCACACGCCTGCCCAATTCTCCACCATTACCCCAACATTTCTGTTAGGATAACTAGTTGATTTCGAGTTACAAAGGGTTTTAGTGAGCGGGTTTAGGTACTGGCACTACTTTGCTTCAATCACCATATTTGACATGGCAGCGGCAATTAACGTAGCAACAGTGACTTTCATTGTAGTAGTGTTAAAAAGAAAAAGAAAATAAGATGTTGAAGTAGGAAGAGGATGCGAAGCGAAAAAGGAAAAAAAAAAAAAAAAAAAAAAAAAAAGATGGTAATAATAATGATAAAGAGATGAATGAAAGGATAGTGAATGAAAGGGTACTTTCTCTTGGAATGATCGTACCGGAAAACTCCCTGAGAAGCTATTTTTATATGTTTATGAAATAGTAACCGTCTTGTGTGGTCTACAGTCTATAGTCTACAATCGCGTCGTCAATAATGACCGTCGTCCGCCGCCTGTTCTTGTATTCAGGGAATGAGTGCACCGCGTGCTAGAATAATAGGGGATAACCTAGCGGATTGTAACTCTTTGATAAGGAATGGGACCAAGACCACCATTGGAGTTGATTACGATAGCTAGGAGAAGCATGTCAAAGTGTAGGAGTGAAAGTTCACAGATAAAGAAGAATGCCCGCTCCTAAAAATGGGTCAAAAAGAAGGCTAGATGCTTACAATCCAACCTCCTCTAAGCAATCATCGCATTACAAATCCCGTCGATCTGCGCTTTCATGCTGAAATTGGTCAAAAGAACATCGCCATGAACGCTTGGCTGCCAAAGATCAGTTGTTACATGCCATGACAAATTTTCAGGCACTCAATAAGATTGGCTCTCAGATTCTCAATTGAGCCAAGGAAAGATGATGAAAAATCTGCATGTAAGTCCTAGACTATATTCAAAGTTACAAGGATTCGAAAGGTGTTAGAAACCACATCAGAGAGTATATACATCCGACGAAGGGTTCAAGTACGCATCGCTAGTGGAATGGAAGAGCATTGTTTGCAAAACTATTTTATCAAAGCTTTCGATACCGATTAAAAAGAAAGCACATAAATGTATATCGACAAATGTGCTTTATTTACAAGCAAGTTGTTTAGACAGCTCAGGATCTCAGGTTCAAAGAACTCCTTTATTTTTTTTTTTTTACTGCCAAGTTAAAAAGTGGGATTGTATCTTTGGTACCCCTTATTCCAGCATACTGTCAAGAGGCTTACTTCTGTTCTACATTATCGAACTCGAGTAAATAAAGAAGCCAGAGGACACAGACTTTTTAAGAATCAAACTTTCGGGCGCCATTCTCTCGTGAGATCCTGCGAGTATTAAGGGCAATACAAAAGTGATCCTGATAGTCACGTTTTTTTTTTTTTTGTATCCGACAAAACTACTTCCTTTTTTTTTTTTTTTTTTTTTTTTTTTAACGCTACAAAAATATAGGAAGCACCACCGAGATGGCATTTGTAATCTATCATCACTGAATCCATCCGGTGATACTTTTTCATGAGGATCTGCAAGCCTCTCTGATACCTCACTAGGAACAAATGCTCCTGTCCTTGACATCGGAAACTCATTGGAAATACAATCATTTTATACGGTATTCAAAGTTTTCTATGCATACATTCCTCTTTCTTTCTTTCTTTCTTTAAGCATTCAGCATTATTGTTTTATTATTATTACTATTATTACTATTATTATTATTACAGAATTATCATTATATACTATGAAAGTAAAAGCTCGTTATTTTTTCTTTTCTTTTTTTTTTTCTTTCTTTCTTTTTTTTTTTTTTTTTTTTTTTTTTTTTTTTTTTTTTCTCTAGAAACCAGCACTTCTCATTAACTCTGCACCAGTAAGGTTTTGCTTTGGAGGCTTCACCTTGTTCGTCTTCTTTTCTTTCTTCTTTTCTTTTTCCTTCTCCTTCTTATCCTTTTCATTCTTTCCTCCACTGATATTACCACTGCTAATATTGTTGTTGTTGCTGCTGCTGTTGTTACCATCATGATATGGCAATTGTTGTGAAGTGGCTCGCATTTTACTCTGCATCTGCATCTGCATTGGCATTGGCACTGTTCCTACTGCTGTTAGGGCTGGTGAACGGGCCGGTGAACGGACTGGTGCTGGTCCTACTCCTACTCCTCCTCCTCCTCCTCCGAAATGGTAATCCAATGCATCAACCATCATGGCCGCTGTAGTAGAAGAAGTAGGGTTAGGTGTCGATGGAGCATCCTGCATCTGCTGCAACTGTTGAGCCTTGAGTCGATGCTGACTCTGCAAATACCTCTGATGTTGCAACCGTTGTTGTTCCAACAACATCAACTCTTGCTCACGCATCTGCTGTTGTTCCAGCATCAGCTGCTGCTGTATCAAATACTCTTGATGGTTTTGTTGAAGGTGATGAGGCTGTTGTTGTGAATGCAATTGCTGTTGTTGCAACTGTAACTGTTGTAACTGCAATAGCTGTGATGAATACTGTCGCTGTTGTTGCTGTAGTTGTTGAAGCAGCTCTGTCTCCTGTTGCATCTGCAGTTGAAGACGTCTTCGAGCTTCAAGCGCACGTTCATCTTGTGGATAGTCGTCATAGTTGAATGTATTGATCTGTTGCGACGAGAACGATTGTAATTGCGACTGCTGGAAAGCTGGTGAAAGAGGGGAAGGATAGGCTGTCTGGTAGATTGTTCCAGCTTGTGGAAGGCCAGGAGAACTCATTGGACTGGTGTAGTTGGATCCTGATCCTGATCCAGATCCAGTACCCGATCCAGACCCTGACCCCGACCCTGGCCCAGATGGTACCTTCATGGACCGTTGGTTTCTAGAGTCTGGTGAGGAGAGATACAAAGGTTGCTGCTGCTGCCCTTCTTGAATAGTCACTGGCGTAAACTTTTGACCACCATTGTATTGCTGCAATAGGCCTTCCTGAACAAACCCTCCGTCTGTACTAAGGCTCTCACGAGACATATGAATAGAATGGTGTACATTCAAGTATGGATTATTGAGTCCAGCTGGTGTTGCTGCTGCTGCCGATACTGGCACCAATGGTGCTGACACACGTCCACTGTAGCTTTGATGCGGGTTGGTGGGAGCATGTTTTGCGGCCGTTGAGGACGGCGTTGGTGCAGCTGAGGCTGGTACCGGTGGAAGATCTTTTAGAGCTCCTGCTGGAGCCATCGTTAAGACTGCAGATGTCGGTCGGTTCTTGCTGATGCTGCTGCTGCTGCTGCCGCTACTGGAAAGTGTCTGGATAGCCATGCTTACTGCCCTAGCTTGTAAGCCTAGCTCCCCTGCCATCAGCGCAGAACCATAGATTCGGATTGGATGCAGGTGGACTGTTTGATGGAGAATGTCCATGATGAGTGCATAGAGCCCGTTGAGCTCATACTTGCGTGCCAGAATTAACAAGTAATCGGCCATTCCTGCTGTGATCGTCGTCATGGGCAGGGCTCCTGTGTAGAGATATTGCAGGAAAAGTGGCACAACTTCATCTGGAACTGGCAAGATCAAGATGAGTGGCGTCACATAGGGCGGCGAGAGCAACAGGTTGGTAAATTCTGGCCAGCGGGCTGATAGGATGCCAGAGTTGGCATTGAAGAGAGTCCCGGTAGCAGACGCAATGTGCATGTCACTTAGACTTGGGTTGAAAAGAAGGTCTTGGCCAAGATCCTGGGCAATCTGTGGAAGAGAAGGGATAGGACGATCGTAGAGACCATAGGCTTGAAGGTTTATCAGCATGAGGTGGTCATGGTGCTGCATCCGGCTTGCATAATCCTTCTCTGCATCACTCGAATGCTTGCCAAACACCAACAGTGTTCCTGTGGCAGGGTGCAACAATGTACGATTCCATGACCCAGTCTCCAGTAAGCTGTCGGTGGCAAGCTGTTCCCATTTATACAAAGCCAAGTTGAGAGCGTAGATGGCAATAACGGGTGCCTTGCCCGGCTGAATCAGTGTTCCTGTCAAGATGAGCTGATTCTGATAAACATGTCCTTGTGGGAATCGAAGGCCTGGAGGCAGCTCTGGGCCCATCATTGCCAATGCTTGGCTCTTTTCGACCAATGAAAATGATGGTGGTGGTGTTGGTACCGAGGCTGAAGAATCTGCGCCTGCGACAAGTGGGTGTGAATAATATGGCGTGATGATCTTGAAGTCCCTCTGCAAGTTTTGGAAATTGTAATTAGAATAGAGGTAGATTGAAGGACCATCTTTTCCCGTCTTGAAAGCTGGTGTCAACTCATCACTCATCAATCGTTCAGAGTTTTTACGTTTGCTGTTGTTATTGTTGCTGGTGTTGTTGGTCGTTTGGGTCGTGGGTACTTCGTTGATGGTATCATCATCTTTGGACGAAGATGTTACTGAACTGGGTGCAGAGATGCGACCGCTCAGGACCATGGAAATGCTGGCCATCGCATCGACCGGTCCAGACTCTGAAAGTGGCCTGGCGAGCTTTGCAGATGACTGGGGTGATGAGGCATAAGCAGAGGGGAAGGAAGGTGCGGCGGGCTCAGAGATGATGGTGGATTGTTTGCTAGGTCCTGTTGCAGCAACTGTTCTGTAGGAGCCACATTGACCGATGGAGTGGATTGAAGCGACCCATTCCCATGAATGCAAGTCCAGTACACAGGCATCCTCGACATATTCCTTGTTTGTAGTCTGGCCTCCAATAACGACCAGATAGTGATCTAATATGGTTGCCATGTGAGCCCAGCGCGGCCTAGGCGTATGAGCGTTGATGGGCAGGATTTTTTGATGCCACCGCTGCGTGGTGATGTCAAACACCCAAAGGTCGTTGAGAGCAGCTAATCTGCCCTGACCCTCTGCAGCGGTTTCACTTTGATTGCCGTTGCCATTCTGCTCTTTGGTTTCGTCAGCCTCACTATCTACAATTTTACCCATACCTCCGAACAAAACCAGCGATGTTCCAAACGCATTCAATGTGTGAAAGTATCGAGGCCGTGGACGCAAGGAAGCAACACCGGAGATAGGGCCTGAATCTGTATCAGCAGGGTCTGTGGTCAAAGTTAGAGATAAATACGCTTCTGGACCAGTTGGTCTCTTGACACCTATGTTCGCTTCATCGCCTTTTGTTTTTGTGCTCTGTGTAGACGTTGATGAAGCTGCTGCTGCAGATGCAGATGTAGATGTTGTTGATGTTGATGTTGATGCTGTCGCTGCTGCAGATGTTTCTTTATTTGCGTCCTCAGATTCATTTTCTGGCAAGGGTGCTGCATGGACGGTCTCCCAAAGGCACGTTTCGACATCCAAGACATAATGGCAGTTTGTCAGTTCCCGATTCTCGAGCCGACCACCGAAACAATGGATCGCAGAGTCGTTAGCAAGCACAATAGCAGAACCCATGAGTGGTGGTGGCGGTGTACCGCCTGTAGCGGAGGATGTGATGGCGAGAGCCTTTGTGGAGACTTGTGTCGGCTGTGTTGTTGCTGCTGTTGACTCTGGTGGCTGTGGAATGTACCTGGGCTGGAGTGAACTTTGAGCACTTCGATTAAAATGACTGGGTCCATGATTGCTACTAATACTGTTTCGGCTGCTGACGGTGCTGTAGACGCCCATATGCGTGGAAGGTGTTGGAGTTGTGAATGCCATGGGGTAACGATTATGTTTTTAGAATGAAGGAAACGAATGAAGGGAGAATGGGAGGGGAGGGGCTAACAAAAAGATTGCTTTTGAGAGATGTTTATCGACTTTGTATTCTCTTTACGCCCTGTTCAGTCGAGACAACACGAATTATCACTTTTTTTTTTTTTTTTTTTTTTTTTTTTTCTTTATCTAGATAAAGGGGAATTGAGTTCCTAATTGCGTAGAGACCCTGTTTGCGAATTACTTGAATATGTGTGGGGGAAGGAAAAAAGTACCGGAGCTGAAGATTAAAACTGTGGGGCGACTATATAAAATATTATTTTACGGAAACAAAAAAAAAAAAAACCAGAGAAAACGAAACGGAAAGTGAAGTAAATGAAGGGAGGTGGGTATTAGAACAAGGCAAATTGAACTAGGAAATGATAATAAGGAGAGAGAGAGAGACAAGGAGATCAGATCCCGCCACGGTATTCCAACAACAATGCAGAACAACAAATCACAACCAAGACCAAGCCCAAGACCAAGACCAAGATCAGGGATTTTTAAAAAACAAAAAAAAAAAAGCAGGGATATCAGTTAGACTTGTTTTAAATAAAATGCAAAGGCATGTTGTTGTATCGGTGCAGGAATGCTTACCAGAGTAAATAAATAAATTATACAAAAAATCATGTAAAAACAAGGAATATGAAGCAAGAGTCGTGAATGGATTAAAATAAAGTGTGTGTGGGGAGGGGAGGTTGTCGTTTATGAGATTTATATACACAATGCGGTGAGCACTTTAAAGGAAGGTAACAATGATCGTCAATCACCAGGACCAACAGAACAACAAGAAAGAAAAAGAAAGAGTGAAGAGTGTAAAGCACAGAGTGTTTGCGAACAGATAAAAGTAGAAGTAAAAAAGAAAAAAAAAGGAAAGAAAGAAAGAAAGAAAGAAAGAAAGAAAGAAAGAAAGAAAGAGAAAAGAGAAAAAAAAAGGAGAAGAAGAAGAAGAAAAGAAAGAGAAAAGAGAATGGGAAACAGAAGCAGTTAAAATATACATCTGCACACAGACACACAGACACAAAGACACAAACACCAAAAGACAGCATTTACAATTTACAATTAGAAATGCACCTTCAATACAAACACTCCTCAGGACAGAATAATCCACAGACAACGCAAAGGATTTTCGTTGTAAACAAATGCACGCGCTTTGTCGTATTTGTGCGAAAACTGAACTATCTAACAAACAAAAGAGGATAAAGAGGCGAAATAGAAAGGGCTCATTGATCAGACAAACATCCATTTTATACATAATAAATATCTATATACATATTATATATAAAAATAATTATATTCATATTATACATTCATATATAATGGTCCTGTATCCTAAAGACAAGGTGAATTTGTATTATTTATCATTTGCATGCTTGTGCGCAAAAAAAAAAAAAAAAAAAAAAAAAAGACCGGAGAGCATGTACATGTTTCCTTGCTTAGTATAAATATATTATACATGTATAGTTCTCTTTCTTTGTGTTGCGAATGTGTCAACAATTTTTTTTTCTTGTCGCATGCATTTTCAAACGCTATGCATGATTGTTGTGAATATTTTCTGACCAACTCAGCAGGAAAAGAAAAAAAATTGTACCCAACATATTATTGCATGATCCTGTCCCCTGTCTTTCTCTCCCCAATGCTTTCTTGGTTCCTTTCCCCTTTGTTTGCCTTTATCCAGTATTCCAGTATCCCAGTATCCAGTCGAGGAAGTATACTCCAAATGTCAGAGTCATGTTACTTCACCCATACTAAATGAACCTTACACTTTTTATATATATCGATGATGTCTTCTTTGCGAGCCCTTGTTTTGTCTTTTTTTTTTTTTTTTTTTTTTTTTTTTTCCCTCACTTTGTATGATCAAGAAAAGGAAGGGGGGCAAAGAGAGAGTGAAGAGCAAGGGAATGGATGGACGCAGGGTAAGGGAACAGGGTATTATAGTTCTATACTTGGCATTTTTAGCATCGGATCCATAGCCTTTGAGCAATATGCATCAGCCTTCGCTCTTTGTGTTAGCTGGTCAACCTATTATGGGTAGTGTAAAGTTAAAAAAAAATTGAGGGGAGCCGATGGGGCATCATCGCCCCTGTTCAAAAACCCAATCCTGTGGAGAACAACAAAGCCAACTCCAAAGTCTGTAAAATGAACGGATGTTAGTGCAGTGGATTGTCTCTCTTCCTTCAACTTCTTCTTACTGCCCCTCTCTCCTTCCTCCACATCTCACAAACACATGCACCTGAACACAAGAACATGCATGCAACAAAGTTTTTTTCTTTTTCTTTTTCTCAGCATATGACTGGATGGATTTCCAGCATGTTAAATCCTAGATCAGTTGCAATGACTAACCCATAATAAAATTTATTCGTCACATCAGATTAGGGGCCATAAACAACAAACAACTGTGTTGCATGTATACTTTGATCCATTTAATTTACCTCGTGCATCACCAAAATTATTCTTACATCTTACATTTTAATAAAAACCAGCAATATGAAGATGATCAAGGCAGGAACAAAGAAACACATGAAATATTTATATACTTAATTTTGCTTTTATTATTATCACTATTTTCCCTTATGATGACATCTAATAAAAAATGAACAGCAGTTCAAGATGACTGTTCGTGTCTTTTTTTTTTTTTTTTCTGTTTTAAAAATAAAACGTCGGGAGCGACATGTTTGGCTTAGTGCAAGCCTATAAAAAAAAAAAAATAAAAAAGTAAAAAGGTTGATTGAACAGGGTCCTCTCACAGTGAGATGATTCGCCAGACGGTATGCTCACGTCTTCGAAATGGGGTCTAAGCTCAAAGGAGCAAATAGAGGACCATACCTCACTTTCATCACCCTATTTTTATGAGTAAAAAGTCATGTGCTCAGCACACGAAAAGGTAATGCAAAGGATGTCAGTGAATCATGAATGCCTATTTTGGTCTTTTACTATACTCCTGCCATCGTCTTTTTTTTTTTTAAAAAAAAAAAAAAAAAAAAAAAAAAAAGGCTCCTCATGACAGCAATTGAGCACCCCCTATTGTTATACTGTGCATATTTATAATATAGAGCAAAATGATCTGTAAAGTGCCCTTTTTACTATAGGCGACTGTTCGATGCTTGTTGGTTTTCCAAATCTGCTCTGATTTCACCATAGTTTAGCAGAATTGATTAGCATCCCCTGAATAGCTGCCATCCAAAGGGATTAACTTCGAATGGACAGGATTTACTGTGTTGTTCAAAACAATAAAACTTGACTGAAAGTCTGCTAATCCTCAAACTATGAGGCAAATAATGCCTCTGAACGCTTCAATAGGATTATGGCGAGCTTTTGGGGTGCAGAAAAGACAAGATTGTCTCTTTTGAGCAATGAAGGATATAGGATTTGTTCCTTGGAGGCAAACTTTTTTAAAACCACGCTTGTTGCTAGTAAAAACACAAATGGTTCCCGTTTTCCGCATACTTTCAGCGCTTCCACAATCCAAGGGCTGTGATGTAGCCATTAAATGTTACATGTTTGTCGAAGTGTTGACACATCCCTTGCAAAAGTTCAGATGTATGCTAAGAATATTGTTTAAGGGACGTAGAGTGGTCAATAGCATGTGGCAGTATTCAGGTGTTTATACAGTATCAGATGGAGTCCGAACAGTCGCCATAATGTGGTTCATGCGCTATTTAATATACCGACACTCCTACATTTCCAACATCGCTCACATCCAAGGTACATATGGAGGAGCCGTATTTAAAAAAAAAAAAAAAAAAAAAAAAAAAAAAAAACAAGCAACCAGAGCAAGGGTTCAAAGAGGCCATTTGTAAAGAAAAAAAATATATAACATAATAAAAAAAAAGTTGCCAGGTTACCTGTGCTCTTCGAGAAGCTCTCTTCCTATTTCCTATTTTCATTCCTCAAGTTTACACATTTTGTCTCTTGATTGAATACAGGTCAATATTGATTTGCTATCCTTTTGCCCGTGACATTTCTCTCTCTATCTCTTTTTTTTTTTTTTTTAAAAAAAAATTCGGCTTAAATTATTTTATTTACCCTAGTCTTTCACGAGAACTTTTTTATGATTGTCTGCAAGGATACTCAAATACACACATGAAAGAAGTTGCTAGATCAAGATGAAACACGCCTTCTCTCTCAACCACTCGGTCTTAAAAGTCTAGGGGAAAAGCATTAGCTAAAGCAACGACCTTCATGTGCCATCTTTCACATTTATTCAGTATGAGAATAAAAATAAAAGAGTCTTGATCTTTCATGAGTAATTGTCGTCATGAACCATCGACTAAAGTACACTAACATGCATGTAATATGTGTATTGTATTGGATGCATGAGTTTTTTTTTTTTTTTTTTTTTTTTTATTTTTCCCTTAATGTGCAGCTGTCAAAACTATGTCAGAACTTTACAAAGACAGCATGTGCTATTTTGCTACTTCATCAATCAACAAGATTTTTATTGGATGACTGATTCTCTAGTGCCCTAGTTTTAGAGATCCCGTTACTGCTTGATTACTTGATTTTCCCCCCGTTTTGACGCCTTTTTTTTTTTTTTTTTTTTTTGTCCCATGATAAATCGTGTACATGTACAGTCATTGGCTTGTTTGCTTTGTCAAACAACTTTCTCGGATTGATTCGACCACCGCATAAACAATAGAGTCTGAGACCGATTTTTTTTTTTTTTTAACCTCTAGGTTTTGGTGCACAGGTAAATATCCCTAATTGCATTTGGTGTAAAACAGCCTTGGGAGGGGGTTTGAAAGCCCTCCCGCCTTTGTGCCAAGTTTTATATGGTTATCAATGTGTTCAGCCCAATAGAAACAAAAGAACAATCTCTGTGTTCATGCAATGCAATGCGAATTACCATAATCCACTCTTTTTACACCGATGTGTTTGGTTTTTTTTCCCCACCATAAAATGGAATGTCTACGAATCATCAAGTATAAATTGATCAGCATAAAAAATGATAGAAAAGAAAGAAAGGAATATTATACATTGTTGTTAAATGAAGGATTGGTTTCTTTACAAAGTATTTAAATCTCTATAGCGGAATTGGGCACTGCACCGTTGGGTGCATATTGTAGATGTACGATCGATATCAATGATCATCTTGGATAGTCTCTCGAAGGCTTTCCCTCACCATCTTTGTCCCGGCAACTGGAGGTAGAGAGAGCTGAAGGGAAGGAAAGAAAAAGAATAGAGCGAGAGAAAAAGCTGCCGCTGGATTATCTAGACAGAATAGTAAGGTGATGGCGGATGTATGGAGGAGATTGGACTCTTTTGCAATTGATGCGAGCATAGCGCGACTTCCGCTTCGGGTAAGGCAAACTGTTACAGTAGCAGTCTAGGCCATAGCAGAAATGGTTAGAGAATAAAGCCCTGCCACTGTTTTTGAGATGAAGTTGTACTTACTGTACTCGTGCCAAAGTGATGGCATCATCAGCGAGCCATTTTTCTATGGTCTCATCAAAAATACTCATTTGTCGTCCAGCAGCGGGCATGATCTTCGGGTATACTTTCAGGATATTGACATCAATCAACCCCTCCCAGTTGTGCTTTTGGGACCACGTGATAAGTTCCTTTTTGTACATGTACACAGTTAAGGGAGCACTCAGTAGTTTCGTGTAATTTGTGTAACAAAGAAAAAGCAAAAGCGCTGTTATTAATGGGTCTTGAAAAAAGTGAATTCGTGGGTGGCGTCGAGCTATAAAATGAGGATTTTTCTTTTTAACTTCCAGCCATCCACTTGACATTTTAAAATGGACTCCACTTCACACGAACAAAAGCAGCAGCAATCCTCTCAACACTCTGACCATTCTCCTTCTCCATCACCACGATCTGTTGTTGCATCACTCCGATAATCCGATAAAATCACTACCAAATTTATCTGATCAGAGTGTATCGCGTGGTGAAAAGTCATCTGAAAGAAAGTTTGATCAAAATGGGGTTTTCTGACTTTTTTTTTTTTTTTTATTTTTTTTTTTATATATTTTGAACCTCTGACAAACAGCTCATATGTGACATACATAAAGACTTCATTAACCAAGATAAAAGTCTACATTTTTGTTATTGAGGTCAATGAGAGTAACCACTGAGGTTTTTGAGCAGTACTTCCTAAGGGAAAACGGCAAGGAAAAGGATTGAAGACAGTGCTTCTCTTCATAACCATTTCAAACTTTCTTTCAGGTGGGTGTACAATAAATATAATGGATATTTAATAACTTGCTTCATTTACTTATGACCATTTGCATGAGCCGCCGTCGTTTCTCTACTCTTTGCTTTAATATTTCTCTGTGCTCGAAACCAACTTGCCCTGATGATCTTGAATGAGCTCAACTATGAAGTTGAATTGCCGAGGCGTCACTCTCATAGCACTCACAAAGTCCTTTTCGTGGAGCCCCGAAAGCGTTTCATCACGATAGACTGGCGACCGAAAGGGGGGGGGGATGTCGTCGTCTGTCGGGACATTTGGATCGACCCCCAGCATTTCTTTGGTGCACTCCTCTCTCCAGGAGTCAGCTCTCTCCGGCATATCTTTATCAAAATTTTCCTCAATCCAAGGAAAGACCAGACGCTGGAGCTCTAAGGGCGGGGTGACCAAATCACGCTCGATAAAGTAAGGCTCATTCGGTCCAAACTGAGCCATACAAAAAGCGCCCCTGGTTGGGTTTTTTGGAGCATAGAAGTTCTCCATTTGCCCCATGACCCACCTTCCCAAGTGGCGAATATCATCCAGGCTTAAGCCTCTTTCATAGGCTTCCGAGACTCCCCGCATGCCAGAGTGTGTGATGTTTGGCCGAGTGTACGTCGCAGGTACGCATTACAGCCGCCGTGCTGCTCATTTGAGTTCGGCCAGCAAGCGCTTCATTTCGGTTCTCTGACCGTTCTTGGCTTGTGCCGCCTCCTGTTAGCGCCTTGATGCTGTACCACTCGTCAGGGTCCGCGAAATTGGGGAGAGGCTCTTCGAACACCTATAATAGAAAAAAAAAGAAAAAAAGAAAAGAAAAAAAGAAAAGAAAAGAAAAGAAAAGAAAAGGAAGGATACATATCACTTGCGTAATTGAATAAGAAAAAAATCATACGTTCGCGCCAAGACTAATGGCATCACTTACCTGGAGCCGTTCTAATAAACCCGCCTACGGTGCATCTTAAGAATAGCTTATGTCGATAAGCTGTCGCGTAGAGCTCGGCGCCTTTATGGTTTGTCTTTCCACGTGTAATGCAGAAGACAAGTCCCGACGCCAGCTTTGGCCCTGGCGCCCTCCATTAGGCGCTCTTCATCGTTTATTTATATTAGTCTATTTAAGGTGTTTACTCGACCAGTTAAGGGTGTCGGGTGACGGGTCTGAATATTGAATGTGTTTGCCAGGTTCAAGTTCCGGATGTCCTCATCTCGCAGCAGCAAATGATGGTACGCAAGGAGGCCTCATATACTGAAATCGCGCAACACTGTCATATGGTCGCCTGCCGCTTACTCCGATCGTCGGAAGCATGCGCCATGTAAAGGCCGCTGGATTCAAGAGATCTTGCAATAAATGTATCAATACTTTCATTTGCTACTTTAGCGTCATGAGCTCTGAGCTCATGGCAAACAACTGCGCCCTTTATCGCGCCTCTTGTCGAGTAATAGCTGCTTCAAGAGATGCATTTTGGTGGCTGAGGCTGTTTAGGGCATCGGAGACAACATGTGTGTCAATTGGGGACCAGCTATTATAGGAGTGATCTGCAACCCAACATTTTAACAAGTTAGGAAAAGTAAATATTCTTATTCATATTTCAATTACTCAATCACTATCTTAATGGTCTTAACCACTTGTTAGCTACCCTCAAGCGAGCTTCTTTCCTTCCATCATTTTCCTTTAAGGATGAGGAATGAAGAAATGAGAAATGGAGGAATGAAGAATTGAGCATGAAGCAATGTGTTGATTTGATCAGATTGCTTTGTGAGCGGCGTGCTACGCACGCGCTGTTTTTTTTTTTTTTTTTTTTTTTGGGTGAAAAGGGCATGTGCCTGAATTTTAGTCTGTGTCTGCACGTGAAACCTATGAAACATTTGCCCATTAATGGGCATGCATCGGAATTTGATTAAGTAAACTATTACAGTATCGAGGAAGTGAGACGGTATGCAAAAGTCTCCAGCCATGTTTTCAATAGGCCCTTGGATTGATTTAGCTAGCTAACATGGGGAGGGGGGGGGGGGGGGTTCAGAAAGGATCTATGTTTCTACAACTCAAGCACCCAACAGTATTTATAACTTCTTTGAGAGGTCGGTATGACTTCTGTAGTTGGTTCACCAGGGCCAGTATAAAGGGACTGTTAATGGATATGGATGTGAAAGTGTTAGGCTTGATAATGTCTAACTGAATAGCCTATATAGTATTGTCCAAGATCAATTGGCGAATACCTTCCATCTGTCTGATATTTCCCATGGTGGCGGCCTTAGCTGTTGACACTGGGATCAATCGAGGCAATGCTGATAAAATACTCGTAAAGTATTCGAATAGCAATTTGACGCTTCGCCTCCAATATCGAAATCAGACTGACAGGCGGGTACGTCTATCCATAAGCGATATTGATAATGGTCATATTTGAGAAGGCGCTTTTTATTGACTCATCACCGTAAGAATTGGCTTTTTCACATAGCAACCAAGGACACTTGAGGGGGTCCGTCCAGGTGACAGCTGTGGTAAAAAAAATAATAATAATTCGACTGTCAAATGACATCATGCATAAAATTTTAGAACAGGGCAAGCACACCGAGTGCATATAAATGAATTAAGCTTAATAAAAATATCACAAAGCGCGGAAAAAAAATAAATGTTGCGCATTTGCGATGCTGAAACACCTTGAGGAGTATATGGTGTGAGAGCACATGTCCTTGAGCAAAACTTTTAACATGCACATGCACTTTTACCATCTTTGCTAAAAGCAGCAGCTCCAATTCATAGTGATCATTCCTACAGAAAACCTACTATCTTAATCTGAGACCCTCGGTGGGGAATTTAAGGAAACGATCTCGGGCATTACAGATTCTGGTGAGTTTTTATTTTAATTTTTTCATTGTTTTTGGCGGCAGGGATAGCGTACTTAGTATCAGAGATTAACGAACTGTCTCAAGCGGCGTCATCTAGCTGAGCTTGATAACAATTTAGACAGAGCCAGATTTAGTGATGCTAGTGATAGTGAAGACAAAGAAAGTAAGTGCTACCAGGACTCAAACTTTGTATTAAACGTCAGAGACAACGGCGAGTAAGTAACTTCTAGACAAATAAGCTCAAATAGTTTACAAGATGAAATAAATATAAGGGATCGTTTATTATTATTCCAAAACCTCGTTGAATAAAAAAAGGCATATATAAACTGGATCTTGCATAGTGCATCATGGATGTAGTTCTGATTCTGGATGAGGTGTCATCTATCTTTGGTCAGATGACAAGTGTTACCGCCATGAGAGGTTTTCACAAGGCTAATAATGATATATTACGAGACTTCATTTATTTGTTTCTGTGGAGAAAATGAACCCTGAAATCAAAACAATCTCCTTTAAGCTTGAAAAACGAACTTCACTTTGTTCCAGCTCTCTTGAGAGCTACGAGAGTTCATTTGAAGTGGATCAGATTAGGCCCGATAAGAAGTTGGTCATCATTTTGTATCATAACCAAATCATCAATTTAATCAATGTTTTTTTACAACGCTAGAATGATAAAAGGCTCGATTGTCTTATATTAATATCTAGTTACTCTCATGAAACACAAGGAAAAAAGCACTATTGATTCATTGTTTGATAACACTTTTCCATATCGCCGTATTCCATATCGTCGTCCTCATCATCCTTCTCATCCGTATCACCCTCATCAGCTTCCATCGCGTCGCCTATAGCTATATTTCCATTTGCTGCCTCATGTGGACGTCTGACTGAAGCAGTAAATGTTTGAAGGTGCTTTGTTTCTTTCAGCTTGATAAGGCCTCTTGTGAAGAGATTTTCCACAGGGCTTGCGTTAGCGGTTTGCGAGTGAGATTTTGAAGGATTTTCTTTATCATAGAGGCTCAGATTATCGAACTCCTTGAGGGTTGCGAGGATTTCATTGATATCACCGCTTGGAGGTTTTACGGCATGTTTGGTGCCTGCGTAAGAAACATCAAACGCATTTCCCATCTGCTCTCCAACTTGTCCGAGAGAGTGGATGTTGACCGACAGCGACCCATCTAGCACGTCCCAATTTGCAGCCCTTGCTCTTGCCTGGTGCATCTTTTTGATGAGCAGGTTATTATGCTCTTGATAAAGATCAGTAGGTATCCAGCGGTTTTCTTGGCCTGTAGTATTTACCAACCATGAGGACATGACAGCTTTTACTGTCTGATCGGTCCAGGTGTATTTGAGACCGCGCTGTAATCGCAAAAGCTCATACGCATAGTTCTTTGTACCCCCAACCTGACAAAAAATAGTGACCCATACTAACATCTCATGTATGCGCCCAGTGTCTCCAGCCTTGATAGCAGATGATAGCTCTATATATATAAGCATATCCCTTATGAATAGAGCAGCGTTCATAGATACGGTCCCATTGAGCTGCTCCAGTTCGCTTAGCTCCATAAGCTTGTCCAGAACAATGTCTATACGCTGCTCGAGTTTTTCTTGCAGAATATAGTCGAGCATGCCCTGTACGCCTGCTTCTAGGTCATCGCTGAAAAATATTTAGACAGTAGTTATCAGAAGCTAAGATAAGTGAGAATAAGATGTGGGTCCACACACCACATCCATGGGGTATTTATTCATTTTCTGGTAGAGAGACTCGTACCAAGTAACTACATATCTATCTAGAAGCGACATGGGATTATTCAGGAACCATGTCGGTGTTTTGTCGCGTCTCTAGTGACGCGTTATTATTATTATATTTTTCTTAGCGTATTAATTTTAGGAATTCCCCTAGTATGTTCCTAGTGTGTTTTTAGTATTTTTCTTAATCTTATAGCTGGGCCGTTATTATCTTGTATATTGAAATATACAACAATCGCATCCTAGGTCAAGCCCCCACGCGCGGATTACCATGGCATCAAACGTATGTTGAAGAAGTTCATTTGTTGCGTAGAAATCAGGCCCATCAAGGGTGACACGATTCCTCCCTAGCATTGATGCATAGAAAGCTAGTGATCCTGGCACTCCTATGTCACCATAGTGGGTACGTAAAATCGTTGTAGCAAGCATCATCTGCAGATGAAAAAGCTCTATCACAGGAATCGCCCAATCAAATCTCTCGTAGGACGAAATGTCATCGCACCGTTGCTTCTGCAGTGAATGGATTCTGCTCACCGTAAGCTGATCACCGGAAATCAGGACCCTTTCCCCATTGAACCAATCAGAGCAAATTTAGGTGTACCTTTCATCACAGTCTCCAGAACATCCCTATTTGCATCAAACGGTTATAGATCCTCAACGCAAAGAAGCCGAGCAGGATTGGTATCTCGTTCTTCTTCTGCAGTCTCCTTTGAGATAATAACCGTTGCTGCGGTTCCACTCTCAAATAAGTCGCGGTTGTCGAGCCGTTGATCATGCTTACGACAGGCCATATTGATGTTGTCATAGACAACGTGAAAGGATTCGACCTTGACTTTACCTTGGACGCTTTTGAGAGTGTCTTCGGACAATGAACCCATAGCCTTGAGGATCGATTGATGAGAGATCGACATCCCCGCCTTCGATAATAGCGTGATGAGCTTCCGTGACGCGCCCTGATGGAACAGAATAGCCCAAGCATCATTTGAAAGTAATTACAGTTGCGATTGCGGAGAAACGCAAAGATTCTGACAACTACAGGCACGACTTTCGATGGGTCCCTCGAACATGTTTCATTTGCATGCGCAATACCTGACAAGAATGCGCAAAGAACAGGAGCTTTGGCCTTGAAAATCCTGTCAATAGACTCGAGCTCAAACTTTTCAATCTTCTCCAGTGTGATATCGCTAGCCGGGAATCGCAAGGCTTTAAACTGGGATGCCTGTTGCAGCTCGTCTTTGACATAGCTGAGGACAAAATTGGTGGCGGCACGAACTTCTCTCTTGGTGTTGGGAATCTGTCATCTGACCCCAGAGAGAGATAGTTTCAGCAGGTCCTTCACTGTCGTTATAGTAACGAACTCTCGTTTTGACAACATTATCTTCCGATGAGAAACACGCTTGCAAAAAGGTCTTGAGCGATAGTCTTTGTCTTTTCATTTCATCAAAGACTCGCGTCAATTGAGTATATATATATATTTATATTGTATATTTATTTTTTAAGGAGGTAGTGGTAATCGGGTGAATAAATGAGATTGTGAAATGAGAGCAAGAAAAACAGTAGCATGCTTCACACATAGGCTATTTTCCTGTGACCTGTAGGACTTTGCTTGAACAAAAAAAAAAAAAAAAAAAAGCTATCCCCTGTAAATGACTTAGAAAAAAAGAGCCTTTCCTAGCGGTGTGTTTGACTTAGAGAAGTGTCTGTAAGAACAAGCCACATTTGCCTTTCAGCATGTGCATGTGCACATGAACTTCGAGTGACGAGCGTTAGTGCAATGCACAAAAGCCACACAGGCTGGCGACAAACCTTTTTTTTTTTTTTTACCTAATTACATCCTTTAACACTTTGTCCCATTCCAAACTTCTCCTATTTTCTGTCTTCTGTCTATCTTTGTTTTAAACAGTTTGACATCACAATGCCATCACCTCCAACTGAATCGTATGAAAAGAAAGAAGGAGCGAATGAAGTGTCTTCAAGCACCAATGAGCCTAAAAGCCCCGAGCCAGCTGAGCTAAAGATTTTTTGTATTGTTGATGGAGAAGCAACATCTTTTCCTGTAAAGATTCTTTCCAATAGTTCAGTAGGTGAACTCAAGCAAGCAATCTATCCCAATATTACTGTGGATCCAAGCGTTAAGCCCAAGGACCTCACCCTCTATAAAGTTTCCATCCCTGACGAAGGCAAGACCGTCGTCGAGTCAGAAATCGAGTCAAAAGAGGCTCTTACAGTCGCATCAAGGGAGCTTGGGGACATATTCAACTCTGAACTTCCAAAGGAAACTATCCATGTTCTTGTCAAGCCACCACAGAAAGGTATGTATTTGGCTCTTGATGGACTGATTGTTGATATTTTCAGCCGATGGAGCTTATTTTCTGTCTCACCATGGTTATGTAATACCCCCAAAGCCATCCTTCCTCCACCTTGGATTGTCACAAGTTATCCGCAGTTGCGCGCCATCAAAACATTTCCTGCACTAAAATTGGTGGCAATTACAACTGCGCAGCACAACAATCCACTTTCGTATTATTTCAACTGATCTCATCAATGCCTCTTTTCAACTTTTTATAAACACTACTCTTCTTTCCCACTCATATGTATATCAGCTTTTTCCTTTATTGTGATACTGGCTCTTCCGCTGCTGCATCAGGTACGGCTCCGCTGACAGATTGAATGGATTAGGCTTTTAAAATGATATTCATTGTGTACATACCAAGAGGTCTTGACAACTTATTCTAATTCTACTTTTTATTTTTGTTCTTGTTATTATCTGGCTTGACTTGTTTATTTATGAATCAGGTATATCATCTTTGACTTTTACTTTTATTCTCTTGCTCGTGAGTTTGTTTTAATCTGCTATTTCTTTTTTTTTTGCAAATCAATTTTCCTGTACTTCTTTGATGGTGCATTTCAGGGCCGATAACTGGTGAGTGTCGATCGAGCAGCTATTGTTGTTATTCAACATACGACTTGATGTCTAATAATCTTGTCTTATTTGGAAACTTGAAACATAGTCGAGAATATCAAAAGGATTGTAAATACTTTCCTAGCGCCTAAATCGGAAGCAGCCATCAATCTTACCAAGTTTGTGAAAGGTCATTCCGACTTTGAATTGCCTCGTACGACTGGTAATACCGCTGGGTTACCGAGGGTTTGGCTTCGAGGCGAGAATAGGCCTGCCAACAATCGGCCGAACCTACTATTTCTGGATTTACCAGATCTCTCTCAGGTCAACATATTGGCGGAGCGACCTATTTTAAAGGGAATTAAAGATCTGATTAAGAATAATACTTCAGGAATCGTCCCCATTTTCGGAGTGAGTGGATGCGGCAAGACCCGTGGCGTGCTTGAGCTATTATCTTGTCAATGGGGATTTTACTTCAACGCTTCTGGAAATGACTTGGGGTCGGGTGACATGACTTTTCTACTTAACGAGATTCCGAATCAACTTACGGAAGATCGAAGCGCCAACAACCTTACAGCTAGGGCATTAACGTTCATACTATTGCTTGCACGACTAAAGATCCTCCAATACTGCTTGCAAGTTCCGGATAGTAAGAGTACGTTTACATGTGCAAGATGGACTATACTCCAAGCTTGTCCTTACATATTCGACTTGGATGTATTTGATACACTTTTTCGAGCATTTTACGAACTAGAGTGGAAAACAGGAACAACCTTATACAACATAGTAACATTTGAATTTGATGAGACCCAGAGACTTCTTGGTCTTTTTTCGGGTGCTTCAGGATCCACAAGGTTTTTAGTAGTATACGATGAGGCGCAGGTCCTTGGTGAAGCTTGCCTTAACAAATTTGGGTTGGCAGCGGAAATGTCTGCTCGGCCGTTGCTTTATCCTATTTTGCTTGGAATTCGAAGCATCGCAGGTAAGGAGGAACTCACGGCCGTCACTACTGGGACAAGACTCTGTATTTACACTCTTACATGGGTAGAGAAGAGTGGATCTATTCAGGAGGGATACAGGAATATAATCATTTCAGAATTGCTCGAATCATTCATGGAATATCTGAAGTTTGAGTGCATGGAGTTCCCTGGATGGGTTGGTTATGAGTCAGTCAGTACTTATATCACCAATCTTAAGGGCCTACTTAAGGACGAAGCCGCGAAAACTCGCCTAGATGAACTCCTACCACCACAGGCTGTTGAGTTGATGGTGAAAAAACTTGTTGGCCGTTTTCGTCCAATCACCAAAGCGATTGAGAGGACCATCGAATTCAACACGAAAGATGGATGGAAGCGAGCAGTCGATCTTGTAGAAAAGGATCTTGTCTCATACGATTTATGTAGAGAGAAAGCCAACCTCTGCTATGAACTTATTCGGTTGGAGAGAAAATTTACTCAAAATATTAAGCTAGCCAAGGATTTTAAGAATCCGATGCTCAGCTCATGAAATTTTAAAGCTACTACTCTTTCAGCGCTATATGTATGGAGATACGAGTATAGTACTTCCAAGGGCAGAGCCTTTGTTAGTGGAACACGCTCTAGGTAGGTTCAGTATTGTCGGGAAGAAAACAACTACTGTGGTAGACGAACCATTTGTGCTGGCCGCAGTAGAAAACTATTTCAAGGCGCAGGACCCTGAATTTGTAAATAGTTTAAAAGCATGGATGGAACAAACAGACAGTCCTCAAGCCCAAGGACGTGGGTGGGAGCCGATGATGATTGGAGTTTTCATGGATGTATTTCAATCAGGATCAGAGAATAAGAATCTTTGTAACTGGGATCACAGCCCAACGATCCGTTCTATGTGCGAAGAGCTCGATGGAGATGCAGAAATAGTTGGTTTGCGCGATAACGGCAACCAGGGGATCACGCATGAGCATATTTCAATGAAGGATTTCATGTCTGCCCATGTTAACAACAACTCAAGACACGAAGATATGACTGTTCCCCCGTTTTACTTCCCGTCAAATATGCCTTCAGGGCCGGATATAGTCTTTTACATTCGAATCCAGGAAAAAATCTTCCCTGTGTTTGTGCAGCTCAAGCTTCGACATGCTCTTACGACTTTTGAAGCTAATAAGGCCGTGGATACAGTATCGGAAAAGAGTATCAAGACGCATGTTGGGGAACTCAAGAATTACTGCCCTTGTAATACTTTTGTTAGTATAGTAGTTGCGTATCCTGCCAAACTATTAGACAGCGTGAGTCGCGTACAGGGGCTTTGTCCTAAGGAGGTTGAGGATAGGGAGAATATGCTTGCAAGGTTGCGCAAATCTAAAATGCCTGAAACGGACCAGGACCTAAAACAAGTGTTGATCAGGATCGATCAGAAAAATATTCGCAAGATTTTTCCAGCGGAGCATGTTGATTTTCTGGATACAATCAAACGCAAGTTGGAAGATGAAGATGCTGAAAACCAAGGCAGCCCTTTGAAAGTTATGAAAATATGAAAAACATCTGAACAGTTGTCTAGCTCAGTAAACTCATTCGCAAAATAAAAAGAGTGTGTGTAACGAATCGATAAACAATTCTTTGCACAAAAAAAACGTCAATACTTTTTTTTAAAAACGTAATGCTGCTAGGCATATTGTATATTGTATTCGCAATATTTGTCAGAAGCGCGCAACCCATCTACTTACTATATCTCTATGGAACTGTATACATCCGAACACTGCCACATGCGTTGTCTGCAGATGAAACAAATTATAACATGAGGCAAGAAATACACACCTTGCTGTGGCGTCTTGACAAGAATGAATGTTTTAGGGCCTAGTCAGCTCATCTAGTTCGGAAAAAATCGCTGTCTCGTCCTTGAACCCCGTCTTGTCCACGGTGAGATTAAAATTTACATTATCATTGCGGTCCCTTTTGAGATTGACTGTTCGCCAGAGAATGACTGAATATTTGGAAGAAATCGCCATTGGGAAAGATGGTTTTTTTTTTTTCCCCCATGACAGCGACAGATTAATATCGTTCTTGATTCGACTGGCTGAGCAGATCTGGTGTCCTTCTCAGTCTCTCTGTTTGGTAGGGGTATAGATTAGAAGTTGCCTCAGTAAATCCTTGTTCTTGCTTTCGCTCCTCTGATTTCTTATAAAAAGTCGAGTGATTCTCGTTGAAAATTCTAATGAAGGTTTATTATGAGCCTCTTGGTTTATTTTGAATATTACAGCTAACAGAAATACATGGTATGCTCTTTTTTTTTCTTTTCTGTTTAGTTTCCTGTATATATATATTTATATATATGTTTGTTGCATTTTGTTTGTGTTTTGAGTATGCTTTTTTTTTTTTTTTTTTCTTTTTCCTTGTATTCACAAAAAGTAATCTGGTGGTCCTTCTCTTTGAGGAGTTGCTCGTGAAGCCATTGAATTACGTTCAGAATCTCTGAAGATCGTATAACTCTTGTTGAGACTAGAATCTATCTCCAATATAGCCGCTACATTGCCACATCTAGTTTTTTTTTTTTTTTTTTTTTTTTTTTAAAAAAAAAAAAAAAAAAAAAGAGACCACCAACAACGCGATATGTATTAGTTAACAATTTAAAAAAAAAAACCTTGTGGAAGATGTAAGAGTATGTTTGAACATTGTGTTCTTTTTTTACCTATAACAATAGTTGGGTGCAGACCACACAGTGACTACTGTGTCATCAAACATCAATTTGTAGCCCTCCATGACCAGCTGATGTGCGCGAGCAATAAGTTCTAATCCGTTGTTATGTAAGAACTACAGAAAACAATACAATATGTATACCATAGAATAACATTGTCAGCGTACCATTGCAACCCAAACGAACATGATAATCAAAGAAAACAAACGCTTCCTGTTTACAAAGCTGTGATGAAATCCTTACAGGTTTAGCTACGCTTTCGCCAAACAAAAATCCTGCACCACGGGGACTAAGTCCCCATCCTGTACAAGAGTCTGGATCAGGGTCTGACCAAAGCAAGTCGCACATTGCACCATTATGAGGAACTTCTTGCATTCTATCAATCGTCCGGATCTACAATCATATCATCCGAGGAAAAAAAAAAAAAAAAAAGTTCAGCAAATAGTCTCATCAAAGAAACACTCACTCCTCACTACAATGATCTTCCTATTCCTGATTCTGATTGGTTCACAAGATAGCAGTAGCAATAATAGTAATAATATGCGCTATACCTGATCAATGGTGTTGATAGACGGTGAAAGACCTCCATGTACACAAAAGATACGATCATCAATGATAGCAGACAAGCTCAGGTAGTCAAAAATTTCACAGCAATATCTCCAGACGTTGGCGGATCCGAATTTTGTAAAACACTCGTCGTAAAATCCATAGACTTTAGTGATCTGTCGTGATTCATGATTGCCCCGAATAAGCGTAATCCGATCTGGATATCTGACCTTTATATTTAGATGAGGAGGAGGAAAAAGGATAGTGTGTTGATAAAAAAGGCAAAAAAAAAAGAAAAAGAAATGTCGTCAGTTATGAGAAATCGCCGACCAATATTCAACGCAGATCGTGATTCGATTCGCAAGCTCGGAGATACAGCTGCCAAGCATTTTTTTTTTTTTTTTTTTTTTTTTTAAAAAAAATATATATCACACGACAACGTAATCAAACTGGACTTGTAACGGTCCTCATGTAAGAAATTGTATGCTATTCTTTATGGTTTTTTACCTTGAGAGCCAACAGAAGTAAAAATGTCTCTACACTGTGATGTCCTCTGTCAACAAAATCGCCTGTTGAGTGTATGAAAGGCCAGAGGAAACAAAAAGTGTTTATGAGTGTTTCAATGCTAGTGTTTTTTTTTTTTTTTTTTTTTTTTTTTTTTTTTTTTTTTTGGAACAAGTTTTCTACATACCCATGAAAAGATAGTTAGTTTTTGGGCATTCACCACCAACTTCAAAGAGTTTCTTGAGATCCCAAAACTGACCGTGGATGTCACCGCAAACCTAATAGAGCAAAATTTGTAAAAAAAAAAAAAAAAAAAAAAAAAAAGGGTTGAATTTATGAGTGTCAATGGTGGTTCATCCTTCATCCCGATCAATTTTACGCTGCGATGCTCAGTTCTTCTTTGAAGCTTTGTGATGCTTTCATGTCATCATTCATTGTTCATTCTTCATTGAGGTCCAAGCAGCGAGAATTATTGCGCAGTAAAGCTCCATGTCTCGTTATGGCTATTGCTGTTACTGCTATCATTGTCATTGTTCTCTAATTTGCTATGCTTTTGTTTTTCTTTTTTTTTTTTTTTGTTCATTCTAGAACGTACAGTCACCGGTGCATCCACGCGTTGAACATTACTCTCTTCAACAAGGATCTCCCTGGCTTTTAAGCATAACTCCTTGACTTCAGCTTCTGTGATGATTTTGCATTGAAGCAGTGTCTGGATTTGACGATCTAAATCGGATCCCATTTAAAAAGGCTCTTTTTTAAGGAGGGAAAACTTATAAGGGAAAGGGGTATAAATAAGAAAGCTAAAAGAGGGAAGGAAGTATTGAGGATAAGGACAAGAAGATATCTATGCAAGGTAAAAAAGAGAAGGACAGAATGAATGAACGAACGAACGAATGAATAAATGAATGGATGGACAGATGAATATGTTACAGTGCGATGAGGATGCAATGAAGGAATGGGCAAAAAAAAAAAAAAGAGAGAAGACCCTTCAATCTAACATTCTTTTTGTTTTTTGACTCCTCAGGCACTCTTGGAATAGGCAATCTGCTAGATTTTATCACGTGCCAAAACACGTTTTAGTGATCTGAGGAAAGGATGTTCTACGCAGTGCTTCTATTTGAACTGAAGCTTTGTCAATTATGATGTTCCAGATTAAAAAAATAAGTATCAATTGACAAAGTTTCAGTTCGAATAGGAGCACTTGGTTCTACGCTCATTATCTGCCAGGCACAAAAGTCATCACAACTGATGGAAACTTACGGAGGCAATATGAGCGTCTTTTATACCATCGGAACTCAATAACGGGTTCACCCAACCGCCAATTAAACAACTAATTTGAGTGAGTGTCTCAATCCCAAGTGCATAGGAGCCGCACGGAATCGATCGATTTGTCTCCCACAAGAACACTCAACTTGCAAAATACATGTCATGCAAATACGCCCCGTTCGCTCCCAGCACAAAACGCATTCCCGCAACTGTAGAACAATCTGGGGCCGACTATACAAATGTTCGCCACGGAACTTGATTCTAAAATCCTGGACTCTCTAAAGAGAAAACTCTCCAAGGCGACATTGACTACATCCAATTGGACAAGGGCAATATAGTATCTGACCATCGGAACGATGTCAACAACGACACCACTCACGCTAACGCGGATAGTAGTGCGCTCATTGTCACCACAGAGCCCCGAGATCTTGAACAAGAGCCAGCATGACGCTTGCTGGCCCGGAACATCGATGGTGCCAGGACTTCTTGATCCAAGGCCTCAATAACGATGCCATGAAAGTAATACTGGGCTCGGCCTCAGAGCCCATAGAGGGTCTACGCTATCATCGGTGTCAAAAGAATCATGTGGACTCTATCAGAGCCAACCCAACAGTAGGGTAGGACAAATGAGCTAAAGGATAGTTAACCCAACTGATAGCATATCGTGCGCAGATCAAAAGTCTGTACCTAGATAAAAAGTCTTTGAAGGAACCCCTGTATTCAGCAATCTATTCAAGATCCTCAAGGCCAGTCAAGTCAGGTCAGTCAAGTCAGCCCAGCCAAAGACGCAGGAATCGACATTGCGTTGTCCCATGATCATTTCAGAGTAGAGCTTTGGGAAATAATGACACTAGTAGCTCTTTCATTTTCCGTCCTGAAACCCAAGTTTTTATATAGTCCTTTCTGCTTGCCATAAATGCAAACAATCTTCGTTCTTCATCTCCGTTTTAAGACGTCTGCTTGCTTAACATTATGTAATTGTCTAAGGGTTCAAAACTATAAAGTCCCCGCCGCGCAATGTTCAACACTTAGTCTCTGTCGATTGTTTTTGTTTCAGTAAAGTTGCTACATCCAATGACAGTCTGTGCGGGAGGAAAACCTTTCTTCTGTTTGTATGCAAATGTATAACTTTTTTGCTGTCAGCAAAACCGCTTAATCGAAGTTTTTGGGACGGACCATTAAAGACAGACCTTTTTTTGGAAATTGCTATGGGCGTGTGTCACATGGTGCCGGTTTGGGGCCCAGTATTTTTTTTTCCGTGAATAAAAAATAGTTGACGTCGTCATTGTCACAGTTCATGCACTTGTATATTATATAATCACTCCCCCACGTCCAAACAGTGGACTTGAAATCATTGGTTAAGACTAACACTATTTTAAATATCGGAATAACTTTATAACATCAGTAATAATAATAATAATAATAATAGCAATTTAATGAGCATACTTTACAACTTTTACAATAGTCCCTAGTCCTTCGTCCCCAGTCCTCCACTCCCCCCGCCCTCTCCCCTTCGCCGTAACTTTTGCTATTACTGTTGCCTCGGCATTTTTTATCATTTGTTTTTATTAGGAGAGGGATGGCGCAAGAGCGAATAAAAAACAAACAACTACGTGGTTAGCATTGGCATTGATCGGCGTTGGCGTTTACGTTTGTATCTACAGTGGTATAAGCTTATTACTTGCTTTGTGTGGTTGGCCTTTTTACATTCTCAAGCCCTTGTTGCGCAAGCTCAAAAAAATGCGCAATAAAAAAATAAATAAATAAATAAAAAAAAAACCATGCATACATCATTTGCTCGATTTACAGGTCCATTGACTTTTTTTTTTTTTTTTTTTTTTTTTTTTTTTTGGCTGAACCCATGTGGCCAACATCAGGTTCAATTGATACGTGAATCAGTATAAAAACAACTTTGCTTCTTTTCTCTTTCATCTTTTTCTTCTTATTCAACTCCTCCTTCAATTCCCTTCATTTTCATCTCTTCATATTTTTTGCTTTTTTCCCACCTGGATCGTTGTCGCCCCATATTCTTTAAAAAAAAAAACAAACAAACGATAATTAGTCTTCCTTACCACTCTATTCTTTCTAAAAATCCCCACCCTTCTTCCCTATTTCTTTTTTCCTTCCTTAGAGTCGATTTCTATCCTCTCTCTCATTGTAGAACAACATTCTTATTTTAACTGGATATATATAATACATATTCTTTATCCAATTCCTTTTATTTTTTTTAAGCCTTTCAAGCCATGATTACTTCGACATCGTACCATTCATTCAATAACATTACTGACTCAGGTTTGCCCCCCTCCGGATTCTGGGGTTATCCTACAGCTTCAGGTAAAGGAAAAGAAAATTTAATTAAAAAAAAATAAAAAATAAAAATAAAAAAAATTTTTTTTTAATATGAAATGTAATAAAAACAAAAATTCTTGTAGCACCTGAACCGTGCACTAACTGCGTCAACTATTTCTTTCGTCTCTCTTTCTCTCTTTTTCTCTATCTCTCTATTTCACTTTTTTTTGGAATCTTTAGTGGGTAAGAATCTATTCATTTGAAGAAAAAAAAAAAAAAAAAAACTACGAACTGCGGAAGTCTGAAGAAGAAAAAACCAAAAAAAAAAAAAAAAAAAAAAAAAAAAAGACACGCGATATCTTCATAATTGGACTCGTGTTCCTCTAACTGATGAAAATAGAAAAAGGAAAAAAAAAAAAAGGTCATGAGAAATGATCAAGAGTTGGGGAGGAAAGAGAAAGGGGCAGGGAGTTTGAGTAAAAAGTCGAGTGGTCGACTAGGTAATGATGATGACTGACCACAACAATCATATGCAGCCGATCATGGTGGTGAAGTGGGCGGAAGGATGACTAATTATTATTATTATTTTTTTTTTATTGTTACAAAGGAAAAAGCTGCGGAAGAAAGGAAAAAAGGAAAAAAAAAAAAAAAATCAGACAGTATGAGTTCAAACAAACAACTGGCACTTTTCTTGTTGGCTGATTGATAGCAATCATTGACATCAATCATGACAGGGATGATTTATGGATGATGTGAGGGTGGTGTGGGGGTGGTGTGGGGGGTGATGGGATATCTGACATTTATCAGGAAGCATGCGCATGACTCCGTGTTGTACAGGACATGTATTTGTATAAAGAATACTTTAACATTGCATTGGACAATGTCGAATTGTGCATGATCGGCCATTGTGTAACCGTCATTTTTTTTTTTTAGTTTAGTCCTAGTCATTTGGATTGGTGGCACATGTCCAGTCCAAAAGTATTTTTTACTAATGTGGACCTGAACCTGAATTTATTCATATTCTGTCATCATGCAGCAAAGAAAACACACACAGCAAAAGGGTACATTTCGTAATTTAAAAAAGAAAAAGAGAGATAGAGAGAGAGGGGGAAAAAAAAAGAGGTAACTCGAATCAAGATGCATGGATTGGGAGGAGGAAGATGGTCACAAGGATCAAAGTTAACGAAAAGTGCGACAAGCTTGCAATACGCATTCCAATTAGACATTAGACCATGTCAATTAACCTGGTTTTTTTTTTTTTTTTTTTTTCTTTTTCTACATCCTTATCCATAGATTGGTGTGAACAAAATTATGTAAAGTCACATTACATTGCAGAGTACTTCAACTCACTCTCCTCCTTCTCAATGATCCTTGTGGGTCTCGCCGGAATGTATCTCCATGCCTCATTCGAGAAACGATTCCTGTTCGCCTTTGGTTCCATCGTGGTGGTCGGCATTGGCTCCATTGCCTTTCACGGGACCTTGCTCTTCCCTCTACAAATGCTGGATGAAGTCCCTATGGTCTATTGCGCCCTAGCCGTTGTTTACTGCTGTGTCGAGAACAAGCCCTATCGTCGTTATGGCCCTTGGTTCCCTATCGCCCTCACCCTCTACGGCGCCTTGACCACCCTCATTATGCTCTATGCCAATGGTCCTGAGCATCATCTACTCGAATTCATTGTCTTTCAATCTTCTTTTGCCTCCGTCATCCTCGTCATCCTCTCCAATATCATCAAGATCTATGCCCGTCTACAGATCCATGAAGAGCCTATCAAGAAACTTTGGTGTCTCGCCGGTATCATTGGCGCAGTCGCTTATAGTTATTGGAACATCGACTTCAGGATGTGTGATCTTATGGGAAACCTGCCCTTTGGTCTTGCTAACCCTCAATTCCATGCTTGGTGGCATGTCGGCGCCTCCGCTAGCGCTTATATCGTTTGCCTGTTGATTTGCTATGACAGAGCGTCTAATCTTAATCGTCATCCAAGTATCGAATGGAAGGCTGGATTCCTACCCTATGTCACCGTCGACAAGCCCTTGGCACCAAGCAAGGCTAAACTTCATTAAAAAAAAAAAAAAAAAAAAAAAAAAAAGGGGGTTTTAAGTTAAGTAAGGCCTTCACAAGCGTGAATGTTGGTCCCAACATTCTGTTGTATCATATTCAGATAAAGATGTAAATTTGTTATATATATATAACTCTGAGAACATCGTCCATTGGATCTTACGCACAAGAGTGTCTTTGTTCAGTGTCTCCATAAAAGAAATAAATAGTATTATATTGTACAGATGTAAAAAAAAAAAATTATTTCTCTGATTTAAAATTATATACATCTACGATGACGGTCGTACAGCCGCTTTAGAAACTGTAGTGGCGGTAGTAGTAGTAGTGGTAGTGGTAACGGTAGGTGTAGTAATAGTTGCAGAGTTCGGCATGGTAGAGACGAGAGTTGCTCCTTGGACTGAAGTGATACTCACACTGGCAGACGGCGAACTCACAACGGCCGCTGCTGCTGTTGTTGCTGTTGTTGCTGTTGTTGCTGTTGTTGTTGTTGTCGATGTTACCGTTGGTGTTGTTGCTCCAACCGCAGAAGAAGAAGATTGAGGAGTGTCTGCAGCGGTAGTTGTAGAAGCCATAGTAGTGGCGACATCTGTCCCTGCTGAGACACTATTGCGCTGCTGCTGACTGTGGCTTGCTTCTCGATGGGCATTAGAACGGTTACTACTGCCATTACCATTATTGCCACTGCTATTGCTGGGTTTACTACCATTACCCTTACGATGTCGATCATGCTTTTCATGTTTCTCATGTCGTTCATGATGGTGGTGCTGTCCCAAAGATTTCGATACTGCCGTTGATGGTGTTGATGTTGCTGTTGCTGCTGAGGTATTAGAAGCAGCGGCCGACGCTTCTGCTCCAGCCTGGTCTCGTTCAATCTCCCTATTTAGTTCTTCTAATTGCCCTAAAACGAGTCCTACAAGATGATCCTGTCGCTCAACATCCCAACTAGCTCTTTCTAGATCAAACCGGCTCTTCCTTCGTGCTTCCATGAGTCTATCCTCCTCTGTTCTTAATCGCTTCAACTCTTCGCGATATCGCTGTACTTCTTGTTCTATCTCTGGTGCCCATGATAGTTTCGTTACATCGACAACTGTACTCATGATTTGTTGTTGCTGTTGCTGTAAACGCTGCTGTGGCGTCAGTTGTGTTGAGGATCCTTGGTTGGATCCTCCAACGTTGGCTGGTCCATTTGGATTGTTGTACAACGCAGAAGATGAAGATGAAGCGTTTCCTGACGAAGTTTTGTATGGGCTTCCATTATAATTGCTGCTAGGCCCCAGGTTGGAGGACGAATGTGACAGAGGAAGGCCGGATGAGGATGAGCCTGAGGCCGCTGGAGGTGGAGGTCCAGAGGAATGTCGTCCAGGATACGGCCCCGAAATACCACTGCCTCCACGACCCATTCCAGGCATAGAGTCACGATCCCTATCACGCTCTCGGTCGCGTTCACGATCACGATCCCGATCCCGCTCTCGCTCACGTTCTCGTAGCTCTCTGTCCCTATCCCTATCTCGCTCACGTTCTCTTTCTCGATCTCTCTCCCGATCACGATCTCGGCGATAATCAAGATCATATTCTGGAATTTGTCCCGGTTCTGGAACAGGCGAGAAGCTTTTCGCTGGCACAGCACTAGGACGCTCAGATGATGAGGCCGCTGATGATGATGACGATGATGCCGCTGCTGGTGGTGGTGGAGGGCCGTTTCTCCGTGGAGAGTCAGCTGCAGATGGCGAAGCGAGTCTCGAAGTGGAAGTTCCAGACCGTGAGGTTGATGAAGATGCTGGAGGAGGAGGCAATTGATGCGGTACAGGTCTTCGTGCAGGCGGTGGAGGTGGATGGGCATGTGGTAGACGTAATTGATTGTGGGGCGATGGGGACTGATATGCGGAAGATGATCCATAGTGGCGACTAGGAGGGGGTATTCCATGTCCTAGATGTCCTGGAGAGCCTCCGCTCAGATGTCTTGAGCGGGGAGGCGGTGGTGAAGGTCGATATGGATGATAAGGATCTCCTCTGGAATAATAATCCCGCTCACTCCGATAGTACGGGTGATGATCCCTGGAAGAATAATATGAAGACGACAAATGAGGTGGTGGCGAACGATGGGAACCGCCTCCAATGCGATAATGTGCATCGCGATGGTAATCAGATGAAGACATCCCGTACGGAAGGTCTCCCATGGGTGATCGTGATCGGGTTCTGCTTGCGCCATTACCATTGCCACCGCCACTGCCTAGTCCACCGGCAGGTCCTTGTCCAGTAGAGCCACTATACCTCTCCGTCGAGGATCCGCGATGAGATTCACCTGCTGAACGTGAGTATGGGCCGTGTCTGTCCATGGCGTAACGTCAGTTTTCTGGACTCAGGCTGGAGAGGGAATGAGGTGAACTGAAAAACAAGAGCATCCAGAAAATCCCTAACTAGTTTTGCTTAACAAATGCGCTAAAACTTCTTAACGTCATACTCGTGTCGCACGTGCCTAGTCTTGGGGTTTTTGTAAGAGGCTTTAGTGCAAATAGGGAGGGTCGAAAACTATGATATGGATGAATATGGATGAGCTCTTTATATATCGCAAACTACTGGGGCCTACAGATATCTGGATGATTCATAAAGAAGCATACTTAAAAGTCAACATCCAAACACTTGGTCTTAGCCAGCTATCAAGACGATATGAAACCTATGATATCCATTTTGAAAACAATCAAGGGGAAAATACCCCTAAAATGTTGCCAGAGCTGCGTGCCTGAGGCGGTGACCTTGGGAAAGGTTCATGATACTTGTAGAACATGAAGTCCCTGGCCTTTCCATCAACAGGATCCGCCATCATGGACGACTAGAATGACTGTGGCAAGCTTTGAACGACAGTATATGATAGATACGTTGCATAGCGAGGCACAAAGTCTCGTTATTCCAGAATCGGAGCAGTATTCATAGACCATTCTTAGAATGGAAGAAAGATTCGCACCGTTTCTTTTTTTTTTATTTTTTTTATTTTTTATTTTATTTTTTTTAGTGATATTGCGACTATATTCATTAGGAAACTTTAGATTCCGTTAAAAATTCGTGTAAGGATCCTGTGTGTGTTATGTTATCCATTACTCCATTGCTCATTCTTACTGTTGGAGAATGTGTTGTTCTTCACCGTCCACTTCAGAGTGCATCCTTTTGATTTCGCATGACATCAAATGCATAATCGTCCTTATTGACCGACCGTCGCGACTGAACTGAATTTCAGTTTTTTTTTTTTTTTTTTTTTTTACTATAGTCAAGGGAGTTTTTTTTTTTTTTTTCCTCATTTTATTTAAAGAAGATCCCTGGGATCATCTATTTTTTCATTCCCATTACTTACCATGATCCTGACATGTTCCGATCTTGGCATGTATAATTTTGATTTACAGTAGCGATAACAGTACTCATGCAGTATGGGCGCAGTCATCTCTCCAGGCATCCTTACGCATGGATTCGTGAAGCGATGTTTGACAGTGAGGACCTTGGGAGAGAGAGAGTTAGGGAGCGCGTTGTACTCACCCTGTACACACAGAATCCATGTGCCATCTTTGTAGATGGTATTGCGAGGAGGAAGGAGGAAGGGGAGGGGCGTTTATGGAAATAGTTGTTCATCTTGTGTAACAAAAAAGAAAAATATTTTTTATGGACTGTTGCGCGCAACCACATTCCGCGGCTTACGAAATACATCTTCAGCTTCAAACAGGTCGCGCTCTGACCATCGTGAGAGAAAAACATGGACTTGTCTATATTTTATAGGCATAGGCATTGGTGTTTTCATTGTCAATATCTCTATTCGAGACTCGTAGAAACACATCCTCATCTACGCTCCATATTGGCAAGAGCAAAACGTGATTTAATAAAAAAAAAAGCTGTTCGAGGAGTCCTTAAGATTACCAAATATAATGGAAAAATGGAGACACAACAAGCCATTGCTTGTGACACAACATCCTCATCGCTTAGCTGCTGTCCATACTCTTTTTCTCTTTGTTGCCTATGCCTTAGCAAAAAGAACCCTCCCTATGGACAAAAAAAAAAAAAAAAAAAATGATTATGAAATGAAGTGATATCTAAAAAATGGATCTAAGAAATAGATGGTAGACTTACTTTTTTCTTGTTACCTACCGCCCCTGGATACTGCATGTACATGGAAGAAGAAAGGAGGGCTCGTTACTGGTCTGTGTGGTTTTAATGCGTGCACGAACTCTTTTTTTTTTTTTTTTTTTTTTTTACCATTTTGTCATGCTGTCATTTGTCCGTTCTACATTTCTTCAAATCGTAGGCACAAATGCTCCAGGTATATATTTTACAACTCATTTCTTTATTAATTTATTGCTCCTCCTTGTCTAGAAATTCTCGACAAGACCATGATCCTGTCTATACTTGATGAGGTCTGCGATGGTAATCAGCTTGATACCGTGCTCTTGCGCAAATCTATAGCAATCGTCCCGACGAGCCATTGATCCATCTCTATCATTGACTAACTCGCAGATCACAGCGACAGGTTGCAGCTTTGCAAGTTTACACAGATCAACTGATGCTTCAGTATGTCCGAACCGTTTGATCGTACCACCCTCAGCATAACGAAGAGGTAGGATATGTCCGGGTCGGTTAAAGTCTTTTGCAGTCTTGGTAGGATCTGCGAGTGAGCGGCAAGTGAGCGCACGGTCATGGGCAGAGATACCTGTTGTGGTTCCATGTGCATAATCAACTGAGATAGTATAGGCCGTCTTCATCAATTCTTGATTATTAGGAACCATCAATGGCAAATCTAATTCCTTTAACCTCGCAGGTGCAGTCGGCACACAAACATATCCACTATAAAGTAATAGATAAGAAATATCCCCCCATGAGATCGCCATGAAAAATATGTTAGAAATGCAATTGAGGCGACGAATAAAATGCTCCGCCCTGCTCCGTTCTATCCAAAATGGGAAAGTGAAAAGTATGTCCTGCTCCGGTGTATTAGTAAGACATAAAGGGGTTACTTCTTTTTCCTATTTTTTTTCCTCCACTCGATAAATTTTCTTTACTCGATCCACTCTTTATGTCCAATCTCCTGATTGAATTAGTCGCTTCATTAGTCAGATGTAAAAGTCTATTGATGTATAATCATTAAAAATGTCGCCCTGTGTATTGATTGTCCTTGAGGGAAAAAAAATAAAATAAAAAAAATAGACTTTCAAGTAGTTGTCATGAGCTTATGATATTCAAAATTTTGATCTGAGCATGCAAGTTGGTGATCAGAACAAGATAACAGAGAATCACTCTCTGCTTTTATTATTGTTGGTATCGTTCTCATTGCCGTTGTTTTTTTACCTTGAATAGCGAATAAGAAAGGCCATCTGCTCTGTAGTAATCTTCTCAGCAGCAATAATCAGATCACCTTCGTTCTCACGATCCTCGTTATCGACAGCAATAACAAACTTTCCATCCGCTATAGCAATTTAATGAATTAGAGGAATCCAGCAAAGCTATTAGTCTATTAGTCTCATTAACGATCCAATATAGGCAATGTTGGGAAATAAAAAGAAAGAAAGAAAGAAAGAAAGAAAGAGAAGAGAGAAAAAAAAAAAAAAAAAAAAAAAATTCCTGATCACTTTCTGCGCAGCTGCATTGTTTTTTTGAACCAAATGTGCAAAAATAAAGTTGAAATGATCCACAATGTCAATGCCATTGAATTCTTGAACAAATAAAAAAGGGCATTCTGTTGCAATGAAAACAAGCTTGTTTTCTCCCCGATGCAAATGCCTAGATCCTCCATCTGGTTGTTGTGATGAAGTAAAAAAAAAAAAAAAAGGAATTCAGATGTAAAGGTAGAATATGCATTCTTTTTTTTTTTTTTTACCAATATCCTTAATGGCATCTTCGACAGAGTCAAAGCGAACTACTGTAGGGTCCTGAACCATTGTAAAAGAAGAGTATAGTATATTTGAAGGTGAGAATGAAGAGCGGAAAGAGGAGAGAGAGAGAGAAAGGAGGAAGAAGTAAACTGGACCTAAAAGGTTTACAAAGTTTTTTTTTTTTTTTTTTCGGTTTCAAGAAATTTTATTTTCATGTGCTTGTAGATTTAGGTTGCACGGGGGAAAGGAACAGATCGAGGTTCTCCAGAATGTCTGTGGCTTGTCGATCGAATAAAAACTCTCTGTCATCCGCATTGCATTTTTAAACTAGAAGAGTGAGTGAACTGCCAGAAAAAAAAAGAGAAGAAAAAAAAAAATTATGCAAACTATCCCTTATCCTGTAGAGAAAAAAAAAAAAAATTTTCAACCAAAAATGGTTGCAAATTGAAAAAAATTAGGGTAAATTTTTACATTTGGTTCGCACAGATTTTTTTTTTGTTGTGGCTTTTTTACTTGTTACCGTAGTAAATCACATGATATATGGCTTCAATCGTCCTTTCCTTTTTGATATGTCTAGTCAATTACAGGCCTCTTACTTAATAAAATTCTTGTAATTGACTAGTGCCTAAGCCACCCTTGACATGGGTGGCCGCATTTGAATGAGCATGTTGAAAGAATCATTCACAATGAAATCTACTTTTAATACATCCACAGATTCTAGAGATCAAGCTCTTTCAACTTAGCTTAGGAATAGGGGGAGTCGCAAATAATAGAATTTTGCATAATTGGAGCTTTAAGTAAAAAAAGACGTTTTTTTTTATAAAATTGCAACCAAAAATAGTCGGAATACAGGATAAGGGATAGGAGAACCAAGCTTTGCAGGATCTGTGCCTAGGCTTTGTCTCGATAAATTCTTGTGACTTCTATGGTTCCAATGATTCTTAAAGGGGGTGGAGGGCGAAGACCTTTCAACGTGTAATCTGCCCTGATTGTTTTTTGCTATGAAACCGTTTTTGAACGAAGGGAAAAATGCACCCCCCCCTGGCAAAATTAATTTTTCACTGTGATCATATTCCATCAGACATGAAAAGTCGTTTTTAATCAAAAGGAGTAGTTGCAGCTTGTTTCTATTTCGCAGTAATGGACCGAAAAAAAAAAAAAAAAAAAAAAAAAAAAAAGTATAGAAGACCATAGATTTAAAATAAAAGGAACATAAATGATAAAACACATTCTCCAAGCAGTAAAAGATACATACTTGGAAACAAAAACTTCTATCGGCAAGAAAAGGTGCGGAGATAAAACAATATTTGTGATAGCTATCAGTCCATTTTAAACATAACATTGCAACAAGAGACAACAATGTTTTCTACAGATGCTTACCCCACGAACCACATTTTATATCTTGACAGAGATAAGGAACGTAGTGAGTACTGGACAAGGTATCACTGACCTTTGGAACTACGAGCCAGAAGATATCAAGACTTCAGATCTACATTTGGGGCAGTATTTCGTCGTCGGGGCAAGTGCGTTGTTACCAAGTATTGAGCGCGCCAGCGTGGCAACCCAGACAACCAAACCTTACAACTTGGCTATCAAGCAAAAAGCAGCGTATCCGCCCACTCTCAAATACCGACATTGGATTGAGCAGTGGAAGGCAGCAGCAGTCTACAGCTCACAGTGTATTAGTGGCATCAGGGGGTAGCTCCCCTCCTTTTTATGGGAATGAGAAGCCCAGAGACAGCAAGACAGCAAGAGAATCCACATCGAGCATTTGTAGTTCACCTAGGTTTACCATAGTTTAGACAATTGTCTGATGCTAATCTAGCGTGACTGCTTCAGTGACGTCAAATAGGGCCAAAACTGTACTGTACTCGAATCAACTATTAAATAAATCCCTTTTTTTTTAGTAATCCTCACCTCCTCTCGACACTTGAGTACAGAAGCATATTTTAATTACCAGCCATGGACGGATCATTATATGATGACTTTGGAAACTACATTGGCCCCGATCTGTCCGATGAGGAGGAGGAGGAGGAAGAGGAGGAGTTGTTACAACAGCAACAACAAGGGCAACAGAATGACCAAAGTATGGATGTAGACGACGAAGACGAGGATCAGGAAATGCAGGAAACTAATGATAGGTCAAGCACAGCATTGTCGCGTCTTGGAGGTAAATAATCCGCTTTATAAGATGGCCCATAGCCATATATCTTAATTGATCTTTTTTTTTTTTTTTTTGTATTTTTTAATTTTTTTTTTTTCATTCTCAATTTATCTGACTCGTGTATCTCTTCTCGTTGATCTAGATATTGCTCATAATCAGATCGTCCTGCATGAGGATAAAAAATATTACCCAACAGCAGAGGAAGTTTATGGCGAGGATGTCGAGGCATTGGTTGAAGAGGAAGATACCCAACCATTGACTGAACCCATTATTCAGCCTATAAAATCCAAAAAGTTCCAACTCGAGGAAAAAGATCTGCCTTTGACCCGATTCCGTAAACAGTAAGCGGCGTCACCCTTTCGTATTCCATTGCGAAAAATAATTGTGCAACGCCATTTGTGTTCTCTAATCTAGTGTCGTCTTTTTTTATTTACTTATTACAGGTATATGTATGATCTTATGACCTTCCCTCCTCGCGTACGCAACGTTGCACTTGTGGGTCACCTTCATCATGGAAAGTCATCCATAATGGATATGCTTGTCAATGAGACACATGAGAAGAATCACAGTGTCGATGTTCCGGAATGTTATACAGATACACACCCACTGGAGAGGGCTCGTGGCGTCAGCATCAAGAGCATGCCTATGACTCTTGTCATGCAAGATACAAAAGATGTCTCATATTTACTCAATGTTATTGACACGCCAGGTAAAAATGAGATTAGGACTAAGTTTATTAGTCTATTACACGTGTATCGCTAGTACAGTCTTCCTGTCTGTAGGCTCTATATCGTGAAGGGATTTTTTTTTTCTTATTTTCCTCTTCATAATTTGTTATACGTTATATTCTTGTGTTTTTTTAGGTCATGTCGACTTTATTGATGAAGTATCGGCAGCATTGCGTATTTCAGATGGAGCAGTATTGGTTGTAGATGCTGTAGAGGGTGTTATGTGCAATACTGAACGTATCATTCGACACTGCATCCAGGAGAAAGTTGCACTCACCATGGTCGTCAACAAAGTTGATCGGCTCATTCTGGAATTAAAGCTTCCTCCCACGGATGCGTACTTTAAACTAAAGCATACAATCGAAGAAGTCAACACTATCATTTCACAAACTCCTGGTGGAGAGGGCATTAGACTTTCGCCCGAGCTTGGCAATGTCAGTTTTGGGTCCTCACAGATGGGCTGGTGTTTCACTCTCAAATCATTTGCCAAGCTCTACGCTGACTCTTATCGTAGGTTTATATACATTTTTATATATCTGTATATGACATGAATATGTGTGGAGCAATCAGCAAGTTAACTTTTTTTTTTTTTTTTTTTTTTTTTTTTTTTAACTCTCTCGAATATCAATTTGACAGCTGGAGTTGATGCAGACGGATTCGCGAAGCGTCTGTGGGGCGATGTGTACTTCAACAAAGAGACAAGGAAGTTTGGACGCAATGCTCCAGATTCAACTACAAAGCGCTCATTTGTTCACTTTATTTTAGAGCCTCTGTTTAAGATCTATGGTCAGGTTGTGGCAGAGGATGCAGCAACCCTCAAAAAAACACTTTCGAGTTTAAACATTTTCCTGAAACCGAAACAATATTCATTGGATGTGAAGCCAATTCTCAAACTAGTTCTTGACCAGTTCTTTGGACCACCAACTGGGTTTGTTGATATGATTTCACAGCACATCAAATCACCCGCAGAGAATGCGGCTCAAAAAGTTGAGCACATCTATACTGGACCCGTGGATGATGAGGCTGCTGTCGCTATGAAGGCATGTAACCCCAATGGACCATTGATGATTCACATTACTAAGCTCTACAACTCAGCAGATGGCGAAAGGTTTGAGGCCTTTGGTCGCGTCATGAGCGGCACTGTGCGCACGGGTCAGCGAGTCCGAGTTCTTGGAGAGGGGTATACGGTCGATGATGATGAAGACATGACTGTTCAGACGGTAGAGAGTGTGTCAATTTTTGAGTCGCGATACAGGATTGAAGCCCAATCTGTTGTAGCTGGTAATTGGGTTCTGCTGGGAGGAGTAGAACAGTCCATTACCAAGACAGCAACCATTACAAGTGCGGACCGCACAGAGGATTTGTTTATCTTTAGACCATTGCGCTTCATGACCTCGCCAGTCATGAAGATTGCCATTGAGCCAGTCAACCCGTCCGAATTACCCAAGATGTTAGAAGGTCTGAGAAACGTCAATAAGTCCTATCCGATTTTACAGACAAGGGTGGAAGAGAGTGGAGAACACATTATCCTTGCGCCAGGAGAACTGTATATGGACTCTGCGCTTCATGACCTGCGTAAGCTGTACTCGGAAATTGACTTGAAGGTAGCCGATCCTGTCGTCAGATTCTGTGAGACTGTACTAGAGACAAGTAGCCTCAAATGCTTTGCTGAGACACCCAACAAGAAGTAAGTTTTTTTTTTTTTTTTTTTTTTTCCGTTTTTCGACTGGTTGCACAGATTGCCATGATATGATGTCCTTTGAATTCTAACTGCATTGTCTTTTTTTTTTTTTTTTTTTCTTTATTTTGATTTACAGGAACAAATTAACCATGATTGCAGAGCCTCTAGAGAAAAAGATTGTTGATGATATTGAAGGATTGAAAGTATCAACAGAGTGGACAGCACGTCAACTTGGAAATTACTTTCAACAAAACTATGATTGGGATATTTTGGCGGCACGCAACATTTGGGCGTTTGGGCCAGATATGAATGGACCTAACATCTTGGTAGACGATACGTTGCCAAGTGAGGTTGATAAGACTCGCCTAAAGCAAGTCAAGGATAGTATTCGTCAAGGATTCCAATGGGGAACAAGAGAAGGGCCCCTGTGTGATGAACGTATGTATCGGAGCTTTTTTTTTTTTATTTTTTTTTTATGTGTTTATATTTTTTTATCAGCACGATTCATGCGTTCAAGAAAAAGGTGTGATCGCTAATTATATATATATATATTTCCCCATTCTTTTTTACGCAGCAATCAGAAGCGTCAAATTCCGAATCATTGGAGCAGACCTAGCAACAGAACCTATTTATCGAGGAAGTGGACAGATTATCCCTACAGCCCGTCGTGTGTGCTACTCTTCGTTCTTGATGGCAAGCCCAAGGTTGATGGAACCTGTATATACGGTGGAAGTGCAGGCGCCTGCGGACTGTGTTGCTGCAGTGTATACAGTTCTGGCACGTCGTCGTGGACATGTTTTGAAGGATATTCCCAAAGCAGGATCACCGTTGTACATTGTCCATGCAGTCATCCCTGTGATCGAATCATTTGGCTTTGAGACCGATCTCCGTACACACACGCAGGGTCAGGCTTTTGCTCAGCAAATGTTTGACCATTGGCAAAACGTGCCTGGCGATCCGTTGAACAAGAGCATTGTTCTGCGGCCGCTCGAGCCCAGTCCAATTCAGCATTTAGCCAGGGACTTTATGATCAAGACACGTAGACGTAAAGGTCTGAGTGAAGACGTCTCTGTCAACAAGTTCTTTGATCAGGACATGCTTCTCAACCTGGCACAACTTGACTCTGAAGGCTTCGGCTTTGGTTTGTAAGGAAGGTTTTCTTTTCATTTTCATTTCAACATTTTTTTTTTTTTTTTTTTTTTTTTATCCTCTCATTGTAGACTAGAGCGCTAAAATGGATGTAATGAAGATGGGACAACACAGATATTTACCATTCATGCGAAAAGAAAGGAAAAAAAAAAAAAAAAAAAAAAAAAAAGGGATTGCTATAATATTGATATGTTTTATGGCCTCATTTGAACAAACAAAAGAGAAAAATGAAGAATGCTAGTGACAATAGTAACGGTTATGACTATGACCATGACCATGACTTTGGCTCTAACTCTGACTCTGACTCTGACTGTACCAATGAGATCTAAGGCCTCTTTTTCTCAACAGTCCACTGCGAAGAAAAAGTTGGTCACCATTGTAGTTAGAAGAATGAAGGACAAGAGTGTAGGCCCCATCCGATCATAAAGCCATTCATTACTTTTTTTTTTTTTTTTTTTTTTCCCTCATACTCTGTTCCAAGATACAACATTTCATCAAAACTCTTTTTTGTCCTCTGGAAGGAAGAGGCGCAGGGAGAAGAAGAGAGATTTAATCCATAGGGATCATATAAACGTTCAAGTTAAGATGCTGATGAAGAAGCCCAATAGCGATAGTGTCTATCGTTTGGCGCCTTTACAGCCATCTATAGGATCTTTGTTGCATCATTGTTATTGCATCAATCCAGATCATGTGGACAACTAGAATGTTGTCAATGCAAAGCAAAAATAGCTGCGCAAAAAGAAAAAGAAAAAGAAAAAAAAAAAGAAAAGAGGGACAACCATCTATCCAAATTACTGTACAGTACATGTACTGCAAATGTATAACCCTTTATTCATTGGAGAATGAAAATAAACAATTGGATGAGGTAAACCTCATTGGGGCAAAACTATTGGACAACGGAAGAAAGCTGCGCCCAAGTTCGCAAAACTTGGATCCTCGCAACTCGCAAACGCATTTATTATTATATTTATATAAATATTTTTACGCCCCCGCCTTGCCTGCTCGCAAAAAAAAAAGAGAAAAAAAAAAAAAAAAAAAAAAAAAAAAAGCGCCATGCGATGCGCGCTTCATAATCTTTTCCCCGCATTAATCATTCATCTTCCTCTTCCTCTTCGTCTCACGTGGGGATGACCTTAATATAAATATTAACCTGTATTATATACACACAAACAACAGCCTTTGTATATATAATATACGAATGTATTAACAGTATAGATGTAGATATATATATATAAACAATTAACAAAAGCCCATTCTGCAATCACTTTTATTCTTCAAGTCAAGTAAAAAGTTGTGCGGCATAGAATTAATCGAAGGATAAATATATAAAAAATAAAAAAAAATAAAAATCGAGAAAACTATAGGTATGGCCATGCTATTAATCCGATCCTTCGATCTCGACACGATGTTCACTTTAATTACAACGTGACATGATCATAACACCAATGACAAGCAACAACAAACAGCAACAAACAGCAACAAACAGCAACAACAGACCGGGGGGCAGATCATCTCGGATCAATTGGAGGGCACTTTTGTTCTCTTTTCTTTCTCTTTTCTTTGCTTGCCAATAAAAGTTTTTTTTTATTTTTTTTTTACTGAACACTATCGATATAGCTAACCATGGAGGTCCACACTTTTTTTTTTCTCTTTCAAAAGTATGTATACAACAGAATGTCTTTGCTTCATTTTTGCTCTGAATATGTAAATGAAAGAAAGATTAGAATTGCTCATACTCAATGATTCAATATATATAACAAATCAATAAACGTATGTAGTCCAATTGATTGCTGCTGCTGTTGTTGTTAGGCGTAGTTTTGTGTATAATTAATGCTTGGCCCTGTCACCATTTAAGGTGTTTACACATCAATCACCCTTTTTTTTTTTTTTTTTTTTTTTTTTTCTGTTTCCTCATAAACAAATGACAAAGAAAGAAAGAAAAAAAAAAAGAAGAGAGAAGAGAGAAGAGAGAAGAGAAAAGAGAGAGGGAGAGAGAGAGAAAGAGAGAAAATGAAGGTCTGGCCCGATTAATGTTTTTCAAATGATCAAAAAAATTTTACATTTGCGCGATTTATGGTGCGAAAATGATTTATTTTTTCTTTTTTCTTTTTTTTTTTACTTGTCCATGGGTAACGTTTATATCTTGAACCACACAGGGGACAACAATAACAACAGCCTATGATCAATCTAAACAACAACAATAACAACAACATGGACAGAAAAGGACAAGATGGATGAACAACCATTGCATTTGATCCAAGGCTTTCCACGCTCAAGTAAAATATTGGATCGGTCAGCTGTCAGGAGGACAATCATCATAGGTTGTCCAAATCCTTTTTGTATATATGTATATATATATATATATATATAAACAATCATCAATAAACACAAGAAAGCTGTTTTGAATCTACACAAAAAAGTTATGGGAAACGTTCATGACCATATTTTTTTTTTTTTTATCAATAATATTCGGAAGCTGTAGAGCTGTAACATGGGAGACATGCACATGTACACAATCATCAACAAACACGCACAAACTCTTACTTATTAAAACTGTATGTTTGTATAGATATATATCTCAATATTAAAGAATACAGAAATGTATACATGTAGAACATGTTCATTTTATATACATGTATATATATATACAATAAGTTTTTCTTTTCTTTTCTTTTTCCTTCTTTCTTTCTTTTATCATTTCCGAGTTTTTCTATCTCTCAAGGACAGAGAAATGTATACATTTGTATACAAACATGCAGTCAGAATAAGGGACTGACTAATGCTTAATGCAATATGTGGATGTTCATCTTGACAAGAAAGACGAGAGCCGATGGATATAATATATAAAATTATAAACATGGCTGTGAGGATATAAATCTGTATACTTTTTTATCAACAAGGCTCCACTCCACATAGTCTCTACTCTATACACCACAAACACTCCCCACGTAAAGTGTACACAAAATCAAAAACCAAATCGCAACTCAGTGTTTGTGTCCATTTCTGGGCCCTGATTCTTTTCTTTTATTTTTTATTTTATTTTTTTTTGGTAGTTGCCTTTGAGCATGAACAACGATTAACGAGCTGGTTTTTTTTTTTTTTTTTTTTAAAAAAAAAAAAAAAAAAAAAAAAAAAAAGGGTATGGTGGAATGGTGGAACGAACATTCCTAAAGTCTTTATTATATTTTCTAAATGTACCATTTATCTTTTTGGATTTGACGCGAGGTAAATCTATAAACCAATGTTGATTTGTATAAATGTATATATATATTATTATGATACATATAAAGTATTTCCTACTGTAAAATAGTTCCGTAATATACAAATGTATAGTTGTGTACTGTGGCTGTTCCAAATCATTGATGCTGAATAAACAAAAAACAATAGCAGAAACGCGCAATGGTCCAGACGCCTTTTTTTTTTTTAAAAAAAAAAAAAAATTTCAACTCAGTCCAGGAAGGCTGGTCAGTCTGTTTACGAGAGTTCTGCATGGTCGTATAGATGAATCATGGTATAGATATATATACATGTATATATATATTATAAATGTCATGAAGGAAGGGGAAATCTTATGACTCTCATGGTTTAGATGTCAGGCACGTCATTCAGAAAAAAAAAAGGCCCTGTCACGATGCAAGGTCGAGCGGAGCCCAAAGAATTATCTCTCATAGATCTATATCTCTCTATCCTCCTCTTATTCTTTCATTCTCTCTGTCTCTTCCTTTCTCACACAATATACACTTTTGCCCTGGCTCTACTTGACTTTTTTTTTTTGTTTCTATTATCGAATTACAAGATCATTATCTCGTTACTACTTTATTTTATTTTATTTTAGTTTAGTTTAGTTAAGTTTCACTTGATGCTTTAATAAAGCTGTTGTTTATGCGTACAGATCCTTATTGTATATATATAAATATATATATATATATACAAAATATTTATATTTATTCATATTATAATGATAATGATAATGATCATGATCATGATCATGATCATGATCAATTGGCATGGCTTTCATGGTTACAATCGAGACAGGGCTTAATGTACTCAAGCTTGAGAACTAAAAAAAAAAAAAAAAAAAAAAAAAACAATGGGGTAAAGCAAAAGGCGAAAACTATGGTTTCGAGAGAATAAATGGGATAGAAGAGAACTAGAAGGACCAATTGCTTTCACATTTGCATACGTCTTGTATATACATATACATATGCATTTGTGTATATATATTTCCTCCGCCTCACCATCCACATACGAACGTTGGCATTACATTACAAATAATATTTACTAACAAAATAAAAAATGAAAAAAAAAAAGTGAGAAATGAAACTCTATCCTTTTCCTATCCTCTCCATCGATGTGCCTTCTGCTTTTCCTTTTCCTTTTTTTTTTTTTTTTTTTTTTTTTTTTTTTGTTTCTTTATATTTGGCTCTCAATCACAAATAAATGTTTATACATGTATATAATATATATATATTCAATAAGAATATGTATTAATTATTAAAAAAAAAAAACAATAACAAAAAGGAGTGAATGAGATTGCGAGTTTGCTTTGCATCGAACGTATTGTTGTCCAACAATAATTAACTTTAACTTTGCATTGCAATGCCGGAATGTCTATCCGATATTTTTTCTTTTGACAAATGCTTACATTTATATATACTTTATGGCCTTTGTCTCAATTTCACGTTCGCGGCATATACACATAAACATATACACACACACTCTCTCTCTCTGCCTTGCCTTTCTTTCTCCTTTCTCCTCTCTCCTTTCTCTTTTCTCTTTTCTATTTTCTCTTTTCTCTTTCCTTTTCTGATACATCACACAAGTGGAGAAGGAGGAACAAGGATTTCGTCAACATTTATGCATTGTTGGTCAGGGCTTCTGTGGATAATTTTTTTTTTTTTTTTTTTTTTTTTGCCTCCTTGACGAGTACCCGTCTGGCACATCTTGGACACAGAAAGATATGTAAATATTTTCTGCCCTGGCCGCATTATGCGCCTTCCGCACTGCACGTGCATTAATTATCCCCCCCCCTCCTCCCCCCAAAATCGTATTTACGCGTACACAAACTAAAATGATAACGGTTGTTCCTGGGAAAAAAAAAAAAAAAAAAAAAAAAAAAAACTATGCGAGGACACAAATGACACAGACAGCTCCTTAAACTGATCAAGGGATACACAATCTGACTTCTTTTACTATTCTAGAGTGATCAAGCGAGGATGCCCAGAGAGAAAAAAAAAAAAAAAAAAAAAAAAAAAGTTCGTCCAACGCATCATCATCACCTATCACCGTTGTCTGTTTTTTTTCCTTTTCCTTTTCCTTTTCCTTTTCTTTTTTTCTTTTATCTATATCTTTCCCTATCTTTTGTATTTCCCCTTCGAGATATATACAATCAAGTCTTCTTTTTCTCACTTTACTTTTTAGCTGTGTATTTGGAAGGATTGATTATTAGGACTTTGGTCTTTTGAAAACAAGTTGAGACATTAAAGCATTGAGGAGCAATCATATGATATTTAGTATAAAGAAAAAAGAAAAAAAAAACAAAACAAAACAAAAAACAACAACAACAACAACAACAACAAAATATTGGTTAGAATCTAGGAAGGACTCTTACTGTCGTTGTTGGTTTTTTTATTTTTTTTTTATTTTTATTTTTTTTCCTTTTCCTTTGATCAAGGCGCTTAGATTCTTTTTACTTGCCAAAAAATACATCCAATCTAGTTCTTATCTTTTGAGCGTGTTATATATTTTTATGAATATATATATATAAAATACATTCATGAGTCTCTGGCATTGATAGATAAATAGATATATAGATACATATATATCTTCTCGTCATTTTCACTAGAAAAAATCAATAAATATTATATACAATAATATATATTTGTATACATATAATAAAGTGTTTGTGTACAAGATAGAAATGTATATGTATATGCATATGTATATGTATATGCATATGTATATGTATATGCATATGTATATGTATGTGTATGTGTATGTGTATTACACATCATTTTCTTAATGTCTTTAATGCATGTTGGGACCGTGGGATAAAAAAAATCCCATTCATGAATATCTATTGGATAAACATTTCGACAAATCAAAATAGAAAACGGCAAAAAGTCAAAAAAACAGTATACATATAATAACAATAATGCATTAATGGACCCTAAGTCAGGGACCAAGGAACAAAGGAGCAAGGGACCAAAGGAGGGGGAGCAAGGGGGTGGGGACAAGTAATGTGGGCAATACTTTAATCATAATTATGCTATTTTTTATTTTTTATTTTTTATTTTTCCTATTCACAAGCTTTGCTTTAGTAATAGTAATAGTAATAGTAATAGTAATAGTAATAGTAATAGTAATAGTAATAGTAATAGTAATAGTAATAGTAACAGTAATATATACTAATAATCTATCATCTTCTCGTTCGTGTGAATTATTACGCGTTAGCCTTTCCTCTCCCCCCTCCCCCCTTTCATCTCTTTACTGCCCAAACGGGAAGAGGCTATTTCAATATTACGATATTTTCACTAGGTACAAAGTAAAGTATACATTCAACTTGAACTTCACTCTGCTCATGAACAAGTTGCACATGTAAGCAAAGCGGAGAGAATACAGAAGAGCCAATTAAGCCAAAGCAAATAAGGAGGAAAAGAAAGAAAGAAAAAAAGAAAAGAAAAGAAAAAAAAAAAAAACAATGGAAAGAAAAGAAAGAAAGAGGCAAAAGCTCTTGATGAAAGAATAGAAAAGAAAGTTGATTAGTGCCGGTATATATCAATGCATTTCGTATTTTTCTTTCGGTCAAACGTTTAGCATAAAAAAGACCTCCATACCTACCTACCCTACCTACCTACCTACCAACGTATATATATACCGCATTCTTATTATTTTCCCTCCTATTCCGTAATAGAACATGAACGCGACTCTCACATGCACACATGCATTAACACATATCAACACGATTCTTCGCTTTCCATTTTATTATTTATTATTATTGTTATTATTATTATCATTATCATCATCATTATTATTTTATTTCCTTTCATTAATGTCTTGTCTCTAATCTGCATACCTTCTACCTTCGGGGATTCATCTTTATCAAAACAAACTGAGCATATTCACACGGTTTTATGAAGCTAGGGAAAAAAAAAAAAAAATAAAAGAGCCAAACAAAAGGGGCATAGTCCAACAGCCTTTTTTTTTTTTTTTTTTTTTTTCCCCCTTTTTATCTGGACGCTTCATCTTCCGACAGTTAATGCGTAGACAAAACGTGCAGACGTTAGGCTGGAAATGGGATTATGCAGTACATACTTCTTGTCGGACTAAATGATGAATCAAGAGAGTGAGAGAGAGAGAAGGATAGGAGGGAATGAGAGCCATGCGGTGCCATGCCATGCCAAAATCAGCGTAACCTTGGGGTCTTGGGCCAACGATCCATTCAGTGAAATTCTTCATAACGTATCCCCTATTATTTGAATTACACATGTATATATTTATATGAGATGTTTAATGGATATAAATATATATATAAATCTACCAATGCAATGTATATATGTATATATATATATATATATGTATAATATATATATTATATATATACATAAATATACATCAGACATCGGACATCGGATAACAAATGCGATGTGCTCAATATATATATATGTAACATGTAACGAACGGAAAGGAAGGGGTCCTATTCCTATTCTCTGGAATTACACAAATCCGAATTGTGGCAAGATTCTTAGAAGTATCTTTTTTTTTAATGGAACACACACATTTGTATATATATACTCAGATATACATGTACTCAATGCGGAGGGTTCGGACGCGAATATGATGCGTTTATGCAGTTACGCACATGCAAAGGAGGAAGATGTATTTATATATATATATACAGTATATACATTGTATGAATAGTATACAGCATAATTAGTGGAATAAGTAACAAAAAAAAAAAAAAAAAAAAAAAAAGACATTGATCCCTTTTGCAACGCTGTAGACGCCCTAAATGTACACTGTTGTCATAAACTGTTATTTTTACATTTTTTTTTTAAACCAATGCGTAAGCTAAGAGGCATGGTAGAGAAATATATAAATATATAAATTATATATATAAAAAAAAAAAAAAACTTACGGCATTGTAGGTGCATGTGAATATTTTTAATTCCTCTTTAATGAAAAACCCTTTTTGCATAAATGGTGAGAGAGTCAATAGACTATAACATTTAGACCCTTGCTTTTGCAGTAGCCTGGGGTTTTTTTAGATGTTCCTGTAAAAAAAAATAAAAAAAATAAAAAAAATAAAAAAGATTTGCAATGCTTCTTGTCCAGGGCGTAATGAAAATCCGGACCATTCATCACACGACACCAAGGCACGTTATTGAAGTCATAGCACTTGCATATGTGTATATATATATATATGTTTATACTCAATACATAATATATATATATATATATATTTATACATATCAGAACTCATGTAAAAGTAAGCGTGAGCAAGAGATAAAGAGAGAGAGAGAGAGAGAGAGAGAGAGAGAAATGTATAAATGTATATATGCCAATGCCATCGTCATTCTCAACCTCCAACTCACTTCTATACAACTCTTGCAAAGCAAAAAACCCAATTGTTTATATACAATTATATTTTATATAAATATACAATACATTTGATATGGTATTACACATTAATATTTATCTTTCGGGCCATGGAAAAATAATGATCGAGACTTTTTTTTTTTTTTTTTTTTTTTTTTTTCAAATGAAGTAGGATAAAAAAATAAAAAAAAAAAAAAAAAAAAAAAAAAAGGGCTCAAAAAGAAATAGCCAAATGGAGATATTTTATCTCTGAGGTAATCTACAGATTTTACTCTAGGCACTATAGGACCCACTATATGGAACAAAACAACATTTTATATTTACGGCCAAAGCGTAAAAAGCATGATGGCGTGAGCAAAAAAAAAAATAATTTAAAGGTCTAAACTCGTTCGCTTGATCAAGGAATTTGTTTCGGTGTTTTTCTTGGTAATCTTGGTCATGACATTTAGCAATCATATATAGAATCCATATACGAATGGAATGTGGGAGAAAGACAGAATAAGAGATAATAAATAATAAAGTAGTATAGGATATAGATGAGGACAAAGAGGAAAGACCTTCCACAGGTACAACGAATATGATATGTATAAATGTATATACATTGTTAGAGTATGGGAACAGTAAAACGATGAATATGGCTTTTGATATGGATGATGAAAGGACAATGGACGAATGAAGGTTTAAGGCGCGTGGATAAATTTCATCCATTCTCGTTGGGCTTTTTTTATTTTATTTTATTTATTTGAATTTAGTCAGATAGAGAGAGGGGAGGGATCGTCAATCAAAGATGAATGTTCATTATTGCACGACATGGGACAGGAATGAGCAAAGTGAGTTGACTATGAAATCCTAAGCCTATTGTCCTTTCTCTCCAAAGCACATTTACAGTTATAGTTGCTCTCTTGGGCTTTTAAAAAAAAAAAAAAAAAAAAAAAAAAAAAAAATTGAAGCACCCTAATGCTCTTAGCAAGATAACCGGTTTAGCGTTTGACAGTATATATATTTGAATATAATACGTGATTGATGTGTATAGATGTTATATATTTGTATTCAAATAAATAAAAAGCATACATTATTGTATTCATTCATTTGTTCATATTCAAATATACAAACAGGCATAAAATGGAATGGAGAAGGGTGCAGAAAGGGACAAACAGGGTAGAGTATGAAGAGCAAAAAAGAGCGAAGAGCAGGGCAAACAGTTGTTTATTTGTTTTGTCTCTTTTTTGTCTTTGCTTGTTTGTTTCTCGTCTTGCTGTACAGTAAAGTTGTTGTATAACCAAGGCTCGAATCCCTTTTTTTTTTTTTTTTTTTTTTCTGCAAGGCTAGACACTAGACACCCTTACCTCCACGCCCTACACCATGCGATGCAGGTGCACTGTTTGATTGAAAATGTATTCAAACGATTCATTTCTCTGTATGACTAAATGTTTTATGGACGGATGAATTGTTGTTTAGTCATTTTCCTATCTTCTTTCTTCTTAAACAACCCTTCAAGTGTTAACCTTGATGATGACAACTTGGGCCCACTTTTATTTTTTTTTTCCCTGCAACAACATTTGAAGCAAACCAAGAAGTCCTCTTTCATTTTGCACGCAAGGCAAGGCAAGGCAAGGCAAGGCAAGGCAAGGCAAGGGAAAATAAAAAATAAAATAAAATAAAAAATATTAAAAACAAAAAAACGGTCGGAGTAAGAGAAAGGGTGGAGAGAATTGCGCTCATTTAAAACCGTCAAAGCCATCGCAGATTTCTTTTTTGCTCCCCCATTTTTCCCTTCTTTTCCTTCTTTTCCTTTCTTCTACTCTCTATTGTTCACATCTTTGACCTTTCTTGAAGTCTTTGTCACTGGGTCTTTCTTTCTTTTTCTCTTTTTCATTCTCTTTTGTTTTTGTTTTTAACCATTCTTCAATTTCATCCGCCGTGTCCTTTCCCCATACATACACACATACACCATACACATTTATATATTTATACATTTACACACGCCATTACCAACTCAAACACCAATCCAATCTCACAGTGAGACATTTGACAGAGATTCTTACTCCCCGTCATCATCCTCACTATTTTTTTTTATTTGCAACATCAATCTTCTCTCCGTTCTTCACTGACACAGTTGTCCAACAACCAGCAACCTGGTAAGCAAGATTTTTTTCCAGTTCATCTTCAACAGAGAGGAACCCTTTCATCGCCATTACAGCCACAACCATCCAACTATATCTCTATTTCCATCTCCATCTCCACTCCCATCTCTATCGCTATCATTATCGTCGTCACCTCCCCATCCACATTATCATTATCATCAATGAATCAGATCATTATCTTTTCTTTTTCCTTTCTCATTCGACTATTCCACAATCCCTTATACACATTTTGCTTTCTTATTACTTCCCTTCTGTCGTCAAAGCTCTTCAATACAAGTAGTTTGCATACATTGTTTGCGCATGTTTCAATTTGAAAGGGAAGGGCAATTGTTTCTGCAACAATAGAGCTGTTCAGGGAAATGACCCACGTTGGCACCAGCGGAGATTTTTATGTCATTTTGTCTGAGATTTTCGATTTCCCAGGGGGGAGGCGGAGAAGGGCCCCGATAGTTGGGTCAGGAGTGGAGATGGTGGGTGGGGAAAGTGAAGGATGTTTTACTTTTATTTTTTATTTTTCTTGACATCACTCTTTTCTATCAGTTTTTTTTGCCAACAACAACAATAACAACAACAACACGTGCATTCACAGCCATGGTGATACTTGTTAGTCTTTTTATTATAATTATTATTATCTTTGTCAAACGTGAATGGTTTTTTTTTTTTTTTTTTTTTTATCCCATTCATTGAGACATTTCGGATGATTGTAATGACTGACAGGATTGCGTCGAATGTTGTTTAAAAAGGGGACTAGGGATGGTCACACCTATGGTGTCAGCAAAAGGGTCGATTGTTGTCACACTGCCACCTTGTTATGAGTTACACTTGCTTTCGGGCTTAATAATCCGCGATGGGGGGGAGGGGAGAGGGGAAGAATGTTTTTTTTTTTTATCATATTAACTTTTTTTTTTTTTTTTTTTTTTTTTTCTGTTATTATCCGCTAGGGTCTGACTTTTGTGAGAGAGTGACGGTAATCAAAGACAGATCCAATAGAAACCAGCAATCGACGGGCAAACGTCCAGTTTAAAGAAAAAGAAAAAGAAAAAAAAAAAAAAGGTTTGTGCATTTCAAACGATCATCTCCCTAGACTTGACCCTTTTTTCTTCCCCTTCCCTTCCCTTCTCTTCCCCCACCTTCTTCCATCCTATACCTTCTCCTCCACTTTCTCTTTCTCTCTCTCTCTCTCTCTCTATATATATTTGATGATCACGCTGGTGACACTACGATAGTTGGAGGTGTGTTTTCTTCAGCTGGGCTCAATGTTGTTGTGATATGCAACATTGAACCTCGACTTTGGTTGAATACCTTGTTATTATTATTATTTTATTATTTTTATTTCCTAGTTGCATGTTGTTAATAGAACACAAAAAATGTGTATTCCTTGCACATGGATCGTTTTTTTTTTTTTGTTTATTTGTTTCTTTTTCTGCTTTGCTTTTTTTTTTTCTCCTTGGTTACGGTCTGCGTTCCTCCACTCAGGCTTTGGTTTGTGAGCCTTTTGAGTCTATCTTTTTTTTACTACTGTTAAAGACGGGCGTAAATCGTTTATTCATTTTATGCATTTCTATGTTTATATATATTATCTATCAACATTTGTTGATATTTTATTATTTTATTATTACTATTATTATTATATATTATTATTTTCTACTTGATCGTTTATCTCATGTGTTTTTGTTGTTGTTGTTGTTGTTGTTGCATTGTTTAAACTTGGACCATCCCAACCCTGCGTGTGTGTAGCGCCCCTGTGTTGACAACTCGTGTTTCTGTTGGTTAATCAGGGTCTGTGTCCAACCAAAGATATCCAATCAATTCGAAGACCTTGCACGTCAAGAAAGATGGATGGATGGATGGAAGGATGGAAAGATGGGCCAGTTTACTGACGGAGAAAAAAAAAAAAAAAAAAAAAAAAAAAAAAGGAAAGAAGAGAGCAAAGCAAAGCAAAGCAAAGCAAAGCAAAAAAAAAAAAAAAAAAAAAAAAACATGTCAGATATCAGACATCAGACATCAGACATCAGACATTAAACATGGCAATGTGTATGTTTGTGTAATGGTTGAAAGGGATGGTTCAAGCCTGTATTAAAGGAGGATTAGGCCCTGAATCAATTGACTAATGAATGAATGTGAGGAATGAATAGAGGCCCTGAGTTTAGACCCACTTTTTTTTTTTTTTTTTTTTGTCCGGCTCTTCCTTTTTATCCATATCTCTCAGACTAAGTGCAACAGGACTACGCTAAGTGTGTTGAAATAAGACATATCCATAACCATCCCTAGCATTGCATTGCATCGCATTTTGAAAGGGTCAAATTCATCTTAATCCCATTTAGTTTATCTCTCTCTTTTATCCACATACACTCTTATACATAAACACAGTTGCTTTTTTACCTTTTTGGCCTGCCCAGCCCCCTTCCCATTCTTTTGCCCTCAGTTTAGTATGGCTACAGTCTGTGTTGTGCATGAGGAACTTTTTATGCAAAAAAAAAAAAAAAAAAAAAAAAAAATGTCTTTATATTTTGCCAGAAAGCCATCTGTTTTGGCGCGAACCATCTCGGACAAGGCATTTTTATTTACAATTGCACCCTGCTTTTCCTTTGCTTTTCTTTTCTTTTCTTTTTTTTTTTTCTTGTGCTCATTTCCGTTGGTGTGTGTCCGTTCCACAGGATGGCGCGTGGCTTTCAGGGAAGAAGACTTGAAGATCCCTTTTTCCATTCTCTTCCCTCTCTTCCCTTTCTTCCCTCTATCCCTCTTTCTCCTTTCTTTCTTTCTTTCTTTTTTTTCTTTTCTGTCTGCTTTGACCTTCTTCTTTTTTATGCTTCTTTCCTTTCCTCCCCTTACACTCACACAAAAACAATAGAAGGAAGCTTGTCCCATTCGCTCTAACCATTTGTATCTTTAATCTACTGTGAAATAGATATCAGAGGTACCAGCTTCTTGCAGCTGTAGAAGAAGAAAAAGAAAAAAAAAAAAAAAAAAAAAGAAAAGAAAAAAGGTACATTGTGTGTGGTGCAGATTACTCAAATCTCTCTTTTTGGTCTGGCCCGGTCCTGTTTACTCCAGTTTTATTCTTCTATTCTTCCTTATTGGCCTTCATTGTGTATATACCCTGTTATTCATGTACCTCCTAAAAAAGGCAGATCCCTTTTCTTGTACACTCTCAGTTGTATCCTTCAAAAAAAAAAAAACCTGTAACCTGAAATAATTTTTATTTCCTTGCGAAGGACAGTTGAAGGAAGGGAAGGGGACCTACACTTTATTGCTGTTGAAGATAGCTAACCTACCAAGCAATTATCTTTTCTTTTTCTTTTTTCTTTTTATTTGCTTATACATATTGCTCTTCTTTTGTGTTTCATCCATCCTCTTCTCTTCTGGGTCCTTTACTCTTTGTCTCAATCCTCTTTCACTTTTTTTTTTTTTTTTTTTTTTCCTTTTTTCCGATCTTAATCTAATTTTGGATTTTAGACGTGTTTTTTTATTTTTTGGTTCCTGCATCGTGGGTAAAAAAAAAAAAAAAAAAAAAAATCTTTTTCCTGCATTTCTCTTTTGAACACCAACGACGTATTAGTGTTTGATATTGTAATGGGCGTCCAACCGTTTATTCATTGCTACACACATCACACACACACACCCCAAAAATAACATCAGAGAGAACATTCACATTAAATGAACCAGAAAAGCTAATTGTGTGTGAAAGAGAAAAGAGAGAAAGAGAGAAAGGAAAAAAAAAAAAAAAAAAAAAAAAAAAGAAAAAAGAAAAGAGAGCTTTATGCTATGAATCGTGGATGGTACAAGGAAAGAGATGCATGCAGGTTATCAATAATTTTGCTTATAATGTTCGAGTCTGTCTAGCAAAGTTGGTAGTTTGTGAAAGAGAGAGAGAGACAGAGAGAGCTCTTTTGTGGCTCGCCCCCCCTTACCCTTGCGGTTTTTTTTTTTACTCTTTGTTCGCTCTCATACCCCTCCTTCTCTTTTCCTAGATTTTTTATAGTACAATCTCATCTGGACATTGTTGCCCTGCTCTATATTGTTCTATCTCCTGGCGAAACCACGTTTTCCTTTGCTTTGCCTTTGCTTTATACATATACATTTATACATATTGCTCAAGACCTACAATGTCGTTAATATTCTTTACTCCTTTTTTTTATTTTTTTTTTTTATACAAGTTTTCGTGATGATTGCTCATCTGTAAAGCAGATGGAGGTGTTGTGACATTGTTACGAGATTGTTACATCTCAAGGGATCAATTGAATGAAAAAAAAAGGAGACAGAACAACATTGACGCAAGGGAATATGTGGTCTGGCCTGGTCAGGCACGTATCTTCAAAGACGTTGGGCTTTTTCGAGCTTCTATCCTATGGGCGAAAAAAAAAAAAAACTCGAGGGGCATTTTTTTTTATGCGTGGTATGCCCTCCATGTGTGTGCGTTCGATGATGAAGTGCATACGCATCTATGCATGCGAGAAAAAGGGACAAAGGGTTTATTCTTTTTTTTTTTTTTTTTTTTTTTTTTTTTTGGTTGTTAGTGTTCGTTGTTGTAACCATTGCGAGTGTTCGTGGAAAGAGAATATATGTTTTTTGCACTGTCCCCCTTCGTCTATTTGCATATCTATGCTCTTTATTTGTTCTTGAACAAGTGCCTGCATTTGTCTTTGCCCAAACTGTTCAATCGTCCTGGGTTGTGGGCTTCTCGTTGGGAGGAGAGGGTCATGGCGGAAGGGGCCATTTGTTGACCCCCCCCCTTCTCCTTCCCTTTCCCTCTCTTCTCCTGCCTTGTGTTCTGCATATCTATCCTTCACATTGTTTGTTCTTCCTTTCGTTCTTTCCTCTCTTTCTCACCTGACGTCCAAAGTAGGATCTACACGCAAATGATAGCCCACTAACCACTGATCTTCTTTATCTTCTTTTTCCTTCTTTTTCTTTTTTTTTCTGTTTCCCTCTTCATTTTTATTATTCTTATATTTTTTTAGGTTGATCAGGACGATCCCCGTATTTAAAGACCCTTTTTTTTTTTTTTTTTTTTTCTTTCTTTGTTCTTCTTTTTTCCTTCTTTGTACAATCACCAAACAGTCGATTACAATCCACTTCAATTCCAACGGCCTCTTTCCAACCCTTCACTCGCTCTCTGACCTCCTCCCCCCTCCCCTGACCCTCAGTTCCCTTTCTCTGCCTTGTATGCTCTCGTCTTTCATACCTTTACCTCCACCTCCTTTTGCTCTAGTCTATTTTACTTCTCTCGCCACCGACGACTGCGCTTCTCTTGAATAGGATCTGAGCACGTTCACTCATCCGCTTTATTTATTTTCATCCATCCTCACTAGTCTCTCTTTCAGCCCCACCACCGTTTCTTAAGAGACCCTTGGTTGGTTTTATCATCTTTTCTTCCCACTACTCACAATTAGCTCTAAACTTGAACCCAAAACCTGATCCTGGATCCCTTTTTTTTTTCTTCTCTTCATTTATTGCTCGTGCATCGTCCCTTTTTTTTTTTTTTTTTTTTTTTTTTTGGTTTTTTTTCTTTTCTTACTATATATATTTTTTCCCTCTTTCGTTCTCGCTGCTCCTTTTTCGATAACACAGAATAAGAGCAGATTCATTCATACCATCCCCCCATCTAGTGTATGAACGTGTACGCCCTCGATTCGACAATAGCCTGATAGAACTGTATAAATACCCGGACCATTCTTTGAGCCATGTCCACTACTACTTCTAGCTACCCATCACAATTGTACCACCAGTCACTCTATACGCTGCCTACATCTGACCAGCCCACATCATCGCCCTATACTCCACCCCGCATCCCACCTCCGCTCGCCCGTCCAGAATCACAGCCACCACAGCTGCATCCGCCATCTTCACCATCCTTCTTGCGTAAGGATTACTATAGCGGGAAGACTCAACCTTCCTTGAACGAAGAGCGCCACCCCCAATCTCACCCTCACTCTTACAGACCTCACCACTCTCATCCCTCCTATCCATCCGCAGAGCCACCTTCACCCTCGATGACAGATTCGGCTATCAATCAACAGTCGAAGCGACTCGCTGGATTGTCAATCACCAATTCGTCTGGAAATAAAGTCAGCATCCTTAACGACAGCCCTCAGGAGGACAAAGCTTCCATTTCTACACATGAGCGTGACTATGACGTAACTCGACCCCCATCAGAGTCACAACCCATGGTGGGTGGTCATCCAGAGCATGGTTTACCACCCCTTCGCTCCCCACGGTCACCCTATCTTCGAGACCGACATAACAGCCGTGGTGATTACTTCTCCGAAGATCGCAGCCGGGGAGGAGAGCCATACTATCCATCATCCAATCATCCTCACCCTTCTCCCTCACATTATCAGCATCCACATCTTTCGCGAGACAGCAGTAGCAGCAGTCTTGGAAGCAAAGCCCATCGATATCGATCAGAGAGTTATGAAGCCGGTCGGTCAACATCCCTTACCAACGCTGCTACCCCCTTCCGTTCTGGGTTTGATTTAGCAGCCTCAGAGGCTGCAGCAAACTCTCAGAGGAGTCGAAGTCTTAGTAGTGGCGCTCAGCTCTACCCATATCGACCCATTGGTGGTGGTAGCGGCGGTAGTAGCGGTAGTAACCACAGTGGGGCCGGTGGCAATGGTAATGGTAACGGTAACGGTAACGGTAACGGTAACGGTAATGGCATGCCTTCACCCTCCATGTACGGCCCCCAAGGTGCATCATCGATTCCATACTTTATGCGTGCCTTTTCCGAGGATAATGCATCAGATGAACATGAAGCTGCATATCGTGGAATGATCAATCATTCTGGCTTGCCCGAGGGAGTTTTGGCTGGTCCAAGCTTTTCCAAACGTAAATACTCATGTACACATCCAGGATGCAACAAGCGTTTCACTACAAGGTAAACAAATGGGATTCTCCTTTTATTTTTATTTTTTTTATATTTTTTTTTTTTTATCATCATCATTGTTATTATTATTACTATACTATTACTATTACTATTACTATTACTATTACTACTATTTAATACCCTTTTGTGTTGATGAGCTTGTACGCAATCAACAATCCCATCACAACTTGTTCTGATCACACCTTGACAGAAAATAAGAAAAGTGAAGGGACATTCTCTTGATGCAAATCGCCGCTAACACTTTATTTGTATCACAAACATCTATACAACTTTTTCTTTTGTAGTGGACATCTTGCTCGACACAATCGCATTCACACAGGAGAGCGCAACTTTGCATGCTTAATGCCAGGGTGCCCCAGCAAGTTCTCAAGACAGGACAATATGATGCAACATTATCGCACTCATATCTCACCCAAGTCTCGGCGTGGAGCTGCCACATCAACAACTGCCACATCAAAGAAGCAAGATCAACAGGATGAAAATGGTGAAATTGATGAGACTGATGTGGCCAATGCAGAGGAGCGTTCTCCTGCGCTGGGAACACCAACGACAACATCGCTCACCCCTCCAGCTGCAGCCGCAGGGCCTTCACCCACATATCAGGGTTCTAGACACAGCTCACCCCCTCGTCATTACCCTCCAGAACATCACCAGCATCATCAACAACAGCAGCAGTCCGAGGATATGGACTATGACGAGCCCATGACGGATCGCACACGTCCTTCGGGTCAGCAGTCATCATCGCACCATTACCATCAGCACAATAACAGCAACCATCACTTGTCACCGACGTCAGCACGCGATCCTAAACAGCAAGATAGGAACTCGAGTCATGGAGAGTACCGACAATGGCCAACTCCAGCATCGCCTACATCGCCGATGGCACAGCCCGTGGAGCGAATGGAGGATGTGGTGTCCTCACCTCGTGACCAACAGATGTACTACTACCGACAACAGCAACAGTATGAGCAACAATATCAACATCGTCAACTGCAGAAGCAACAACAGCAGCGGGCTGCTAACCATGCATCAGCTTATTACCATGCAGCGGCCGCACATGTGAACCAGAGCAGTGGCAGCATAAATAGTAGCAGTAGTAATCATCATCATCATCATCATCAGCAGCAGCAGCATCATCAGCATCAGCATCAGCATCAGCACCACCAGAGCCATCCTAGCCACCATCAACATCAAAGTCATCAGCATCATAGTAATAGTGCACCATCTTCATCCGAGTTGCATCCACATGCATATTCGTACCCTCATTCGCACATGGCTGCAGGACACCATGGCTCTTCTTCTTCTTCTTCTTCGGGTAACCGGGCCTTTAACCGGAGCATGACCATGAATGACACGACACCTCCTTCGCCTCAGTCGACTCCTGTCACGCCTACGAAGTATCGATTTGATCCGATTCAAGATTGTCTTCAACAAGAGCGACGACAGCGTGAAGAGGCGACTCTTTAAAGACAAAAAAAAAAAAAAAAAAACCCTCGACAAACAAAACAAATGATAAATAAACAATTCTCCTTTGAATCTTTTTTCTTTTCTTTTTATTTATTTATTTATTTTTTTTTTTCATAGTAATGACCTCAAATATTTTCATCTTTCGCTGTGTATGATTTTTTTTCTTTTCTTCTTTTATTCCTTTACTCCCTACTCTCTCTCTCTCCTCTCTCTCTCTCTCTCTCTCTCTTTCTCTTTCTCTTTTTCAAAGTTTGTTTTTATTATTATTATTACTATTATTATTATTATTCATTTTCGTTAGCTCAAGTCTTTATTTAAAAAATAAAATAAAATAAAAAATAAAAAAAAAAAGTCTATTTCCTATCTCACATGTTCATTTAAAGTTTCTAAACTTTTTTTTTTATCTTTTAGAAAAAAAGAAAGCCATTATATTCCCTAAAATAGAAGTGTGGGTTAATGTGATTATAGTTATGCATACTCTTTTTAGAACACTGCTTTTTCTTTATTACTTTGAAAACTCTTTTTTCTTTTCTTTTGACGATCAATGCCCCTTTTTTTTTTTTAATTAGTTAATAACTCTTTTTTTTTATTTTTTAAAATTAGTTAATTTTAGTTAGTATAGAACTCTTTTTTTTCTTTCAACAAATAAGAAACTAAATAAAATTGAGGGTGGGTAACGAGAGAAAGAATGCGGAAAAATTAAAAAAAATTAAAAAAAAGGAGTTTGAACTTGGCAATGGAGATTCGCTTAATGAGAAGAATAGGGTTTACTTATCATGGATTGTATATAAAACAAAATTGCCGGCAGCACAGCAGCGGAAGCAGATTGCCAATGCTCTTGATTTGTTCAACATTGTAAAAAAAAAAAACTTTGAAGGTACACATGTAACATGGAACGTATATATAAATGTAACATGTAACGATATAACATGTAATTAATTTTTGTATACAACAAAAGCAGCCTATTTTTTTTTTTATTATTTTTTTTTTTTTGCTGGCTCAGATCGATAGAACGAACGACTGTACATGTACTGTACTGTCTGACTTTGGTTCACAATAGGATTGTCCTTTTTTCTTTTTTCTTTTTTCTTTTTTCTTTTTACTCTTACCCTTCCAAAGATTGATCAGGAATCTATCCTGTTAAAAAGTAGGGAAATATATTTATATGTAGATGGATGGTTAAACCATTGCCTTGATTGATCTGGTTTTATACTCTGCATTCCAAGCAAAGTATCGATTACTTTTGACGTTGGTTGTAAGATAATCAATAAGTGATGGCCCAGGTTTTATACATTTATATATATAATATAACAAACACATACCGAATGTTTGGTTCATCTATACTTTCCAATGATCCAAAACAGCATATCTCGTTTGTAAAAACGGTTGACGATTCTGTTGCACTTGTTTTTTTTTTTTTTTTTTTTTTTTTTTTTTTCCTTCCCTTCGAGCTGTTGTAAAGTTAAATAAATGTCCCCTACATGCAAGTCCTGCATGCAGTGCTTTCCTATGAATAGCCTGTTTGGGGGAAAAGGGGGGGGCGCCTTGACCTTGATGTTTATGAACCTCCTTGCATAAAATGGCGTTAAGCCTTCGGAAAATCTTGATGCTGTGCTTCCTCACTATTGAACCCCCCCTTTCCCCTCTTTCTCCCTTGCATGCCCAAGGCATTTAGATCTTTTATTTATTTATCTATTTATTTATTTTTTTTACCGTTGATGAAAGACGCGCTCTGTAAGGAAAAAAGAAAAAAAAAAATAAAAAAATAAAAAGTTCTCAGTTTTATGTCGTTTAACATCTTTTATTCTTTTTTAACCAACCAATCAACACTTTGGCTCGCTTTGCTTTGCTTTGCTTTGCTTTGCTTTGCTTTGCTTTGCTTTGCTTTGCTTTGCTTTGCTTTGCTTTGCTTTGCTTTGCTTAAAAAAAAAAAAAAAAAAAAAAAAGAAACCAACCATGCATGACCTCCATTATTTCTAACCAGAGCCTCATGCTTGTCGAAAGAAACACGACATTTTTGTTTTCCCCGACGAACCGGTCTCAAATAAAGTAAAATACTTCTTTAAATATGAGCCCAATCTTGTTGTCAACAAGTAGGTTTACTTGTTACAACAGGTCGGTTTACTTGTTGCAACAGAAGGTTACGTGGCACAACCAGTTCGCTAGCTGCAAGCAAAGACAGTTCTTTATCTTCCTCATCACCTTTCAATCTAGTGAATCATTGCCCTAGCATCATGTTAGTGCAGTTGTTTTCAGTTTGCTTGCCAGACATTTTATCTTCGTAGTTTAACCGGCTCTGATTCCGTTCTGTACAGTTGATTTCGCCTAAATGTTTTCTCAATCTAGGTCCTACCGAAAGGATTATTCGTTAATTATGGCCGCCGGTGACTGAACACTTCGCCTTTTCGTGCTTCTTTTTTTTTTTTTTTTTTTTTTTGGAGTCTCTCCACTTGTGGCGACATCAATCCCTCCTAACATTTCATGTGTGGAGTATAACAGCTTCAGCTTCATTGCCTGGGGCCAGTTAGTGGTTGGTCCTCTCTCGCCATTTTTTTTTCTTCTTTTTTTTTTCCTCAACCAAATACAACTCCGCAGTCGTCGCCCGGTCCTATCGAGTTTGCTACCCATGTTGTCCTGCCTTCCAGTTGCTCACCATGCCCTTTGGCAATGCGCCAGTAAATCTCAGTCTGTGTCGCTCCAATCTTGCCTACCGAGTCATTTTATATCCAAAATCTGTTATATCTTCTGTATATCCTTCTGGATGGTAAAAACACATCAACCATCTTGTTGAGAAACTAGTGATATATGACATATGCATTTATCTTCTAAAGACGTTTAATATCCTTCATGTATGAATACTAGGTTGATGGAGCACCTGCACACTCATTGAAGTTGTCGCACACACGATTCATAAGCGCGCTCAATCTTACATTATGATTATTCACAGGAAGGATTAGATATTATCAATAAATTCATTGAAGTTTAATTTATTAATGTGATGGATCTGGTTCCCTGGATTGATCTGGAAGTGCTACGAAGGACGCACTATCCTCATTATCAGAGTAGCCATGGTCCATATATGTGTGACCTCTTTTTATTCCTTCTGACCGAGAAAACTAAAAATAAAATAAATAAAATCTAGCGTTCGCTCTGATCTACTCTCTATCTAGTAACGAGTGAAAAGAAAAGGGAGGTGTGGGAGGGACATATGTCCCATGGCTACTCTGATAATGAGGATAGTGCGTCCTTCGTAGCACTTCCAGATCATTATCCTCGTAGCCATGGTCCATATGTGACTTCAGAGCGAACCAAAAACCGATGTCGTCAAATTTGAATGGGTTTTGCGGGAAACACGGTAGTGTTTGTTGAAAACCTTGTCAGACGACCAATTCCCTTGAACCATGATATCTTGGGTTGATACGCCAGCGATGGCTGCCAAGGTTGATCCTATAGCGCGTGGCTTTGGAGGAGGCCGTTTCGACGGAAGATTTGGAATCCGACGTGTGATTTCATTCATAAAAGTGCCTATGGTACTGACCCTAAGGACTTTGGACTTGTCTTTCACAAAACGCATAAGAGGATTGAATTTATAATCCTGATCTTTGTGGTGCTCGATTTCGAGAGGTGTGTCCGCTATCCGTCTGGTGTATTCTGTATAGGCCTCGACTGGGCAAATTTTCTTGTCGTTAGGGTGTCTACCTACGAAGATCGACTTTATGATGCGCTGCCCATCGCGCCGTTCCTTAGGGAAGACTATGGTAAGGAGAAGACCCTTTTCATTGATCTCTGACTTTGACACATCAATGCAACCGATATCATCTGGCCGGAGAAACGCACAAACGCCTAAGAGCCAGCAGAGCTTGCGAGAGAGCTTAGGCATATCAAGATCCACATTGTCCTCCATGCGGAAGTATGAAAGGATGGGTGAAATGTCGAGTGCGGATACGTGCTCCATTTGAAATACGCCAGTACTTTTCATTGCTGCCATGAACCGCTGAAAGTAGATGTTGCCTGTGATCACGGATGTGTCGTCGTAAAGCTTTAAGATGGCTGATTTTTTGTTAAGAGTGGTATTCCTACTCCAAGAATAAATAATCCGCGCATGGCATAAATAGTTAACCACAGCAATTGCATTTGGCGTACTAGGGTCGAAGCCTTCTTGTTGAGCCCATACTGCGAAAGCTTCTTGAGTTGGAAGATATTGTCGACGTGTTTTGCTGTTGGCACCCGCTGAATCTAGTAGAGTGATAGCGGATGGTGAGAGTGCTGCATCTAGATCTTTACGTCGCCTCTTATTCTCCATGCTGTCAATGACCAGAGTGGATTCTTGCTGAGGAGATCGCTTGCGCTTCCGACGGCTGGTAGGACTGCTTCCCGAGGGATCGGGATTGGTGGTGCTACTGCCATCTCCTTGATGGTTGGGAACCATATTGCACTCGGCCACCATGGGGTTATTATTGCTGCTGTCAGTTTCTGGGTCTGTATCCTCTCCAAGATGATTGATAGAAGATTCCATGGGGGGCAAATGTAAAGGTTGCCCATCTCTGTCCAGTTGTGTTGAAGGGCGTCTATCTTCAGAGCATCTGGATGGAATTTCCATGAGACAAATGCCGGTAGCTGTTTGTTCTGTGCTGACGCAAATAGGTCCACCTGATGTGGGCCCCATTGGTGTTCCAGTTGTTGAAAGAATGGGCGACTGATCCTCCATTCCAATTGCGATATCATTCGCCGTGACGGTGCATCCGCTGGGTTGAATGCAGATGGGATGTATGTCGTCCGAAGTCGAGTCCCTGTTGCTAGGCAGTGACGCCATAACGTGTCCGCTAGTGTCATTAGTTCCGGAGACCTCGTCCCTCCGAACCTGTTGATGTGTGCAATCGTCGTCGTGTTGTCGCATATGATGTTGATCATTTTGCCCTGTGTTATTGGTAGTTGAACAGCTCGAAGAACTGTCTGTAGTTCCTTCCAGTTGATGTGGTGGTCTTTCTCTTGTGGAGTCCATTTGCCACTCCATGTTTGATTGTTGATCACGATCCCCCATCCGGTGTCCGATGCATCCGTGTATATGTCAATTTGTGTCTGTTGTTGAATCCATGACAGACCATTCCATGACGTCAGTTGCTCCTTCCACCATTGAAGGTTCTCCTTGGCTGGTTCCGTGAGGGTGACCGTGTCTGACCAAGAAGCTCCCTTGGCTTTTAGTGCTGTGTTCTTGAGGTGAAGCAGATTCCGTGTCATGAATCGCGCTGGGAACACTGCCATAGATGTTGCCATTGCTTTCCCGACGAACGAAGAAAGTTCCCTTAAAGAAGTGGCGCCTTTTCGTAGCAGCTTTCCTGCCTCGCGCCGTATGTCCCTGACTTTGGATTTCGGAACTGTGACAGTCATATCCCGGGAGTTGATGGTAAAGCCTAAATGGTCTATTTTCTGTGACGGGATCAACGTAGACTTGGCTTCCTTGATGAGGAATCCTAGCGCTGCCAACTTGTCTTGCACTAGTTGAGTGAACTGGATTGATTGTTCTTTGTTCTTGGCTAGGATTATTAAATCGTCTAGGTACGCTGATATGTGAATTCCTCGTCGTCGTGCCCATTTGAGGAAAGGCTTGAGAACTTTGGTGAACACTAGCGGAGAGAGTGAGAGCCCGAAGGGAAGTGTACGGAATTGAAATTTCCGGTTCTTCCATTGGAACTGTAGATAATGACGATAATCTGGATGGATTAGTACGTGAAGAAATGCGTCTGATAGGTCGATGCTTGTCATAAAGTCGTTCTTCTGTAACATTGCGCATACTGTCGTCATCGTCTCCATTTTGAAGTGCCGCTCTGAGACGTAGGCATTCAACGGTCTTAGATTTAAGACTGGTCGAATGTCCCCGGTTTTCTTGGGGATAGTGAATATTCGGCTCTTGAAACCAGGGCCCGAAGCGACCTCTATTGCTCTTTTGGCTAAGAGTGCGATTACCTCTTGATCGATCGCCTTCTCTTCCTCCGCTGCTACTCGAGCTTGGTACGCTGTTGAACTGGATATCGGTGGCCGTTTGTGGAAAGGGATTTTGAATCCCTCGGAGACGACCGACTTGACCCATTCGTTGTCGGTTATGAGAGCCCATGCTTCTCTGTAAATCTGTAAACGGTCACCTACTGCTGGCCTGCAGTCTGTGCCTGACTTGTCTGGTTGAATTGAGGGGTTTGGTAGCCTCGGCCTCGGCCTCGTCCCCCTCTCCTTGGATTTTGGCCTCGCCCAAAAAAAGAACCATTGTCATTTTGATAGTGGGCGGTCTGAGTTTGACCCGATGGATGAGATTGGCTAGAATTAGAAGTGGGTCTGTAAGTATTTGCGCTAAAGAAACTCCGGTTTTGAGTCCTCCTGTTGTATGCCCGTTGTCTTGTCGGGTTAGTAGCCTGACGAACACTCTTTGCCAATTTGCTGGCTTCAATGAAGTCTGAAGTAGAGACAATTGGTGGATCAACTGTGTGCTTGGTGACTGAAATTTTGTGCGCTTGGTAAACAAGGTCCTCTCTGTCGCTTGACATTTGCTGTGCCAGGTGTGCAATATGTTCACGCATTGTCTGTGCGAGCTGTAAACACGCTTGTGCGACCGCAGGGTCAACTTCGTAGGAAAACATTTCCGTGGCAAATTGATCAAGTGGTCTTGTAAGGTTTGCCAATCGTGATTGATAGCGTGAGATTGTTTTGTCCATGGAACTGTGGTGAGAGGAAGAGTCGGGCCAGTCAATGAGTGCCGATTTGGGTGCAGAATAGGTTTGGGTTGTGTTTTTGGCAAAAGGCTGCATCTCTTTAGCCATTTCTGTTGCATATGCAAGATCGTCTGCACGGTTTCCAGATTTATGTTTGAAAAAATCTTTCCCGTCCATTGCTGGGTAGTGGACGAGAATGGAGTCGTCAGGGGTAATTTCGTAAGCTGGTTCCTTTGGAACCAAGTAGGGGTTCGATCGACTGGATTCAGAGCTAGTCGAGAGAGCCTCAAGCCGGCTGGTGAGTGTAGCCAGCTGGCTCTGGAGAGAATGTATAATTGGATCAGAAGTGTCATACTCGCTCATTTGGAACTTCAATACGCTGGATGTGTTCCTGAGCGAGAAAAAAGAAGATAGAGAGTAGATCAGAGCGAACGCTAGATTTTATTTATTTTATTTTTAGTTTTCTCGGTCAGAAGGAATAAAAAGAGGTCACACATATATGGACCATGGCTACGAGGATAATTAAAATTTCCAAAAGCTCTGATCAAATCATAACAATTAGATCCTCATCCTAATCTTCATTCTATTCGGCATCCTCATCGTACTCTAAGCATTATTAAAATGTCATCCCACAATTCTCGCCGTATCTCATCTGGGTCATTCACCCGTGATCCACTCGACACCCCCGTGCCGTCGTTTCCCCATATCAATTGTGTGATAGTCCCTCTCCCCCATATCATTGTGAACTTCAACCAATCGAAATAATATGGGGCGTAGTAAAAAATATGGTTGCATACAACACAACGGGATTGATGACACCTCAAGTTCTCACTGCGATGCTCGAGAAACTCTTTGTGAACCTTCCCCTCAAGGTGTTCCTCTATGCATGGAATAGGACAATTAAATTTGGCCAACAGTACCAATCGGAGGCTTCTAATCAAATCGAAGCTGCTGAAGTGGATCCCATGGTACAACACCTGTCCGAAGAACCAGAGGTCTCTGTTGGTGATATAAACGTGACAGAGGAGGAGTATGATAGGCACCTGCAGCCATTCCTTTCCAGTACTTCCCGCACTCAATGCCGTGTCATCATTGAGCCAACTGACGATGGAGATGATGAAGGAGAGGCGGGAGAGGAGGCGAGCGTCAATGGGTATTTTTAATACGATATCCCTGCGGAGGCCACAATTACCAACTATTTTGACAAGCTGGGGCCTTTGCTCTCCACCGCAATACATCACAGAAGCTCTACTTCCCAGCAACGAATGTATCCAGTAGACGAAATGATGGTTCGATTCTTTGGTCAAAGCGCACATATTGTTCGTATGAAAAGCAAGCCAATTCCCGAGGTCTCAATGTGTGTCGGCCTAGCACAAGCACGCAATTTACCCTGGGAAATTTTTCGGTATAAAAAGCATTGGGATTCTCCTAAAACTCTCGCAGTACAAAACACATTCGCACACAACACTTGGGGGACACTTTGTTGTCAATAATAACCGTGTTACTTTGTCTAAGGACGTCCTCGCTACCCTTAACACTTCGTTTGACAATCTGTTAGTATCAGCCATAAAAGCTGACAAAGCAAATATCATACAACAGTGCCAAAGAGAGCTTGATGACACACTCCCGAAACAACTTGCAGATACCCTCTCCGCGGCTCTTGTAGCTGTCGAAAATAATTCACATATGAATAATTTGGGTAAAGATTTCACCTATAAGATGCTCCGTGCTACTGCCATTGAGTTTTCAGCTCAAGTTCAGATGCTACGAGCCACTGCAGAATTCCAACAGCCGAATCTTGGTTTAAAGGTATAAGACAATTGTTTCCCTTTGGTTTGCTCCTAGATTAAAACAAATCTATTCTAAGATCAACTCTACTTCCTTTCTAGAATACCAAGAAAGAAGCCTCGAAAAAGAAGCCCAGCAAGCCCAAGCCATCTCGTCGACAGAACGAATTGAACAAGTTCAAAGGACCAAAAGGCCCCTCGATGGCAAAGAAGGACAAGAAGAAAGGTGGTACCCCGTCGCCCTCCAAGAAACCACCCATGCAAAAGAAAGGAAAAGGCCCCGCGAGAAAAGCCCTTCCCCCACAGAAAAAACAGAAAAAGTAGATTTGCATGAATTTGTAGGAGTCAACAACATGTCTTCCATACAAACCATTCCTCAGGATATTCTTCACGTTCTAAATAAAGGAGTCAATTTCAATATACATAAACCACCTAATTATGTTGTTCTATCTTCAGAACTAAAGAAATTGCGAAATCAAATTTGTAGGAATGTCAATAGACTAGATATCAACCGAGCTAATGTTCTGTTCGATGCCTACAAACCTCAGTTAATTAAAAACTTAACAAAAATTAGAGAAAATAATCCTCATAAGAAACTCCTTACTAAAATCAACAAGACCATTAAATCTATGCTTACCCATAAACTTATCATCGGCCCTGCTGATAAAAACTTAGGACTCACTATCATGGACCTAGCCTGGTATACATCCCAGACTACGAAACTACTTACAGACACATCCTGTTATGTCCCGTGCCCTTCGTTTTCCATTGATCATATGATTAGTTCACTCTTTTCTATAGTCAATCTCAGTCCTCTCAGGATTAAAAATACTTTAACCTCAGAAGCTAAACTTATAAGAGATAATGTTAGAAATAATCCTAACTTCTATAGTGTCCCGGTTATGTATCTTTTACCCAAAATACACAAGTCACCTACTGGTGCTAGACCTATAGTCCCCTCTTTCCCTTGGATAGCACACACTATTAGTCAGTTTGTCGATAGAAACTTGCGTCCTCTATTACATGAGTTCCCTAGAGATCTTCCCGACACTCCCACACTAATACGATATCTAGAAAACCTTAACCTTGACCCTGAAAGCCAATACTCATTAGCGGTTTTCGATGTCATTAATATGTATGGCAATATCGACTTTAATGAAGCCAGAAAGACCATACTCCAATACTTCTGCAATCATCCTCATAACTATGAAATTCAAGTCTGCTTGAAACTTGCAGAATGGGTTAATAAGAACTGCCTTGTCTCTGACCTCAACAACACCTACAGACAAGTCAAAGGCTTAGCTATGGGAACCCCCATGGCACCCACCATAGCTCGCCTCTTTGCATGCTGGGTTGAGAAAAAACAAAAGTTCCATGGAGTCTTTCCCGCCAACCTGCCCGTTGACGATAATTCTCCTCTTTCTCAATATAAACTCGATTTCTTTGACATCACCCTGTTCCGATATATTGATGATGGCTTGGCCATTATTCGTACATCCAAACACGACCTCCTCCCCTGGTCTACCGAGACGTTTACTCTTCTGAAACCCTATATTGACATACAACTTCATAAGATATATGCCTCAAGTCAAAGTCTTAATATAACCACCGACCATGGTAAAATTGGTCAACAAGTGGTCATGCTAGATCTTCTTATTTCCGTCGATAACAATATAAGTCCGTCTCGACTTATCATTGCCCCCTTCGATAAATCCGTTAATAAACACCTCTATACCGACCCAGATGCATACTATCCTAGGGAATATGTATTTAACTGGATCAATGGTGAAATCAAAGACTTATTAGAAATTCTAGTCAGTCTTCTTTCCACACCCATGCCAATGGCACCTGCTTCTTCTTACAACAAATTTACAATGGAACAGGTGAAGGAAGTAATGGAAAATTTTCTCGGGAGGTCCGAGAATAAAAGCCCCATTGCTTTTTTGGATTGGGGCCGTCGCCTGTACAGAGTAACTTTCCGTCAGAAGGCGGGTTTCTACAGTCTGTACAAGGCATACAGAAAAAAAACAATGAAGAGATTGAAACGTTTCTTCAAAACAAAGAGATTCGGCAGCAAGTCGATATCTATTTGTCCAACTGGCGTCAAAATGTATTGGATACTCTAATCTGTGTTAATTGGTTATTGGTTATTGGTTGGTGGTTGGATCTATATACTTACACGGAATTAAACCGACTTTAGGAGCCACGGATGAACAAACAGCACCACCATCACCAGCCGGTTAAAGCGGCCCAGTCGAGTGAAGTCAGTAAGAGCTTCGTACTCGATGGCACGAATGTTTCGGAGATCTTGATGCAGATCAGGAAGACGGTATTCGATACCCCCAACGAGCAGAAATTGGGTTACTCCGAATTCTTGTATGTATTTCGTTTTTGCTACAGTCTTCAGTTTCAACCTTTGCCTTTGTTAACCGTGGTGATTTTAATAGGGCCGCCAGTTTCATCTTCTGCAAGGAGTTGGTGTCGTCCAGCCTTCCGCCTCAGGTGACCGAGGCTCTATATTATATTCCAATAAAGGAGCAGATGACAGAAGGCGATGTGCGCTTCATACGAGATTCTGCTTCGAAAGCGAAGAAACAGGATTATGAAGTGTATCTTGACAATTTTTCTGAAGAGAAGGAAGGGATAAAGCGGTGCCTGTTCAAGGTACTCCAAAAGTGGGCTGAGCAACCCAATTTTTGGACGGGTATACAGGAATTGGGAAACGAGGCTACATATACCAACAGTGTCATCGTTCCTATGATTGATGGTATATTGTCTGGTTTTTTGTTCAATAGACTAGAGTAAGTAAGCCTTCATTCTTTGATGCAGAAAAGTAATGTTTTTATTTATTGTTATTATTAAAAAGTCGCGTTTTTTTTTTTTTTTTTTTTTTTTTTTTTTGTGCAGTGATAAAAAGCTCGTCCTTCCCAAATACTGCCAAAACGAGCTCAGACCTGATGTCGCCTGGTCTAAAGGAGGGATACCATTCATGATAGCGGAGGTCAAATGCCTCCATCTTGATAACGGATACCTTTGCAGTCGATGTCGGTACTTTGAAAGAGGAATCCATTGCAGTTAAAACTTTCTCAGCTTGCTCATCATACTGTAACAATGTAGGTGACTGAGGGATTTCAGATCGCTCCATGAAGCACGAATGTGTGAGTGATTGTGTGCGCGCGAGAAAGGCGAGAGGTACCGCCAAGGGATACTCACGAAATACGCCACCAATTCTTTCTATATCAACGGTCTCTTTGGTGACCTATTTATTTGGCCAAACGTTTATAATTGACTGAATGAAAAAAAAAAAAAAAAAAAAAAAAAAAAAACTTCAGGGCTAAAGCTTACTTGTTTAGACAGGGTGTATGCTGTACAACATGATGGAAAGGTATATACTTTTTATTACGTTTATAAATATCACAAATAAAAATAAATAACAAAATAAATGGCAATATGTAAAAAAAACTAAGGGGGGATATATGTTATTTGACAAAAAAGCAAATGCATGCATTCGTTTTTTTTTTTTTTTTTTTTTTTTTTTTTCTGGTGTTTTTTTTTTTTTTGGTTGTTGTTATTGTTGGTTTTTTTTTTTTTTTTTTTTTTTTTTTTTTTTTTTTTTAATTAGTTTGTCTCGCTGGTGGACCGACGGAAACCAAGGCTAAACATGCTAGTGCTACGTGTGGATTGGCTCCGCTTAAGCTTGTGGGCAGGGTCACCCTCCGCCGCAACCATGAACTTACGGGTGCCAAATCCATTACTGTTCGTTGGAGTTGTTGGGACAACTCCTGCACTAGCTGCCTTCTCACTTGGCCAACCTTTACGGACCAAAGCCGCTGGTCGTGGTGATGACAGGGACTCACGTCCAGAATGAGTAGAATCAAGTGTATCAGAGCTCTCACGACGGGTCAGCGTCCTTGGTGAGCTGCTTCCATCTCTTTGAGAATCACCAGAGACACGGAAATATCCTTCCCTATCTCCCAAACCTGGTGACTTTGGAATAGTCTCATAAAAGCTCATGGCTCGGGGCGAGGAAGAGCCACTTCGAGGGTTCATCATCGAGTACATCGCGGCCTCGTTCAATGATTTACGGACACTGCGATTACGGCTCAGACCCGGGTTCGCTGCTGCGAACGCAGCGCTCATCTCCAGTTCCTTGATCTTCTCTTGAAGAGATTGACGTTCAACTTGGCCCTCCAACCAGAGCTTCTTGGTCTCCTCAAACTGTTGACGCATCACATTCATATCCCTCTCAAACGTATCGCGCTCATGACGGACATTGTCGAGCTCCATAGCCATGGCCATCTTAGAGTCCTGCAAGACAATCTGTTGGTCTTGAAGCATCACCACTGCCTCCCTTGAATCCATCAAGATCTTCTCGATCGATTGAGTCTTCAGTCGCTGGGCCTCGACCTCGTTCATGGCCTCCATCACCAAAACCTTGGAGTGAACAAGCTCCGAAGTAACATGGGCCAACTCACGCTCTGCAGCCTTCAGGCGCTTAGTGAGGTCAGCATTTTGGGCTTGGACACTAACATCGGCAACAGCGATCGCATTAAGAGAGGCAACCGATGAAGCTTTGGTCTCAGTCTCGTCTTCGTTCTCATCCTCGTGTGAGTGTGTTGACCAACTCGAGCTAGCACGACGTTCCTTGTCATCTTCATTATCAGACTCATGGACGGTAGTTCGGGGCGAAGATGTCATCATGGTAGAGGCTGTATCACTCTGGCTCATGATCGAAGGCGAGATCGCACTCATCATGGATGCTCGGTTCTGTTGTCGTTCCAGTTGTATCAGCTGTCGACGCAGGTTTTCAATCTCTTCCAAGTACTGCATCTTCTCCATCTTGGCCGTCACTACTGCTTCAGTCACCTCCGCATGGTCCCTCTGCAGCGTTGATAAGGCCTTGGCCAAATCTTGGATTTGTTCATGAAGCATTGCTTCCTTTGGACTGTTGTTACCGCTATTTCCACCATTACCGGACCGTGCGTTTGAGCCTCCAGTCGAGTCGTCATCGTCGAATGTCAAGCTGACAGAGGATCCAAACGAGGCTGCGATCGAGAGACGGCTAGCACCACGCTTGGCCTTTTGGGTAGGAGAAGGGGGCGAAGGAGATGGAGATGGGGACTTCTTGGGTGCAGCAGCAGCAGCAGCAGCAGCCACTGCCGCAGCAGCCTTTGAGGCACCAAATCGATCTCTAAACCTTTTACTGGTCACTTCGCCTGCACGCTTCTGCTGATCCTCTAATTCAGCCAAGTAGGCCATAGCCAAAGCATCGAGCTTATCCTTCGAGATCTCGGACGAGAGAGCCATCGCATCCTTGATAACACTGCCTGCATTATCTTCGTAGACATCATACAGCTTCGTCGAAAGCACCTCCAACAGATCTTCAAACTCTTGAAGTTGCATCAACCTTTCCTCATTCTTCTTCAAGAATGCCACTGCCACTCTCATGATCGTCTCTGGTGCGCCCTCCGAGAAGACAACGTCATAGATCCGAAGCACTAACTGTAATGGGTATGTGTACGCAAACAGGGACAAGAACCACTGGGATGCATACATGGCTGCATGGATCGAATGGAATGACAGGTGGGCATGCAACATTGGTAGATGTTCTGACAACAAGGCCGAGAATTGATAGAGACGCAATTGAAGACCCTCCATGTTCAATGTAAACATGGTGCGCATGTCATATGTCTCCATCAGACGTACAAACACACAGAAAGCCTCTTTTTCGTCCATCTATTTAAAAAATAAAGAAGCAAAGACGTAAGCATCGCCACTTGAGTTGTATTAACTAGATTTTTTTTTTTAAAAAAAAAAAAAAAAAAAAAAATATATGTAAAATCTCCTTACGTTCATAAGCAAAGGTCCGACGAGGAATCCAAGTCCTTGACAGTAACCAACGTGTGGATCATAGAGTGAATAGGCTTTGAGGATATTGCCGAGCATCTCCTGTCCTTTGCCCCCCTCCTCCTTGAACATATCAATCTGTGGGAATGTTCTTGCAAGATCGCGCTGGATGATGCGCTCGTAGGGCGAATGCTCCTTCAGGAGCTGGGTATACATTGTCTCGAGGTACGTTGATGAGGCCTGAGACATGGATTGCCAGATCAATCCACGGAGTTTGGATGGTAAGCCCTGACGCACGCGAGCTGCCAAAAGATGTGGCAACTTGCTGGCCACTGCATTATAGTCTTGAACAAGCATTCCCCAGAACTCCCAATCGATCTCTTCATCACCCTCTTGATGCTCCATTATCTTGGAGCCTGATGACATTGGGTCAACCGTCTCTGAATTAGGGCTGTTGAGTGTGGCCGTTGAGTCTGCAATCAGCTTGTGAAGAGTGTTGAGATTGCCCTTGAGCACATTGGACTCGATACAAACCGACTTTGGGTCTGTATCTAATAGTCCATTTTGACGTTCTAGGCGAGCCAACAAAAAGGAGGTCGAGTCCTGTGGATCCAAAAAAGCATAAGCAGAAAAAATATTGCGTTATTAATAGGGCATTAGGGCAAAAGAAAAAAAAGAAAAGAAAAACTTCTTGGTTCTTTTTGTCTGTGTGTCTGTTGTGTTTATGCTGATTGGGCGTTGATGGTTGTGTTTATGTGTGTGGTGCGCGTGTGGCAATGCTATTTTTACGATTTTTTTTTTATGTGTTTACCTGTGGTGGCAGGAGACTATTCTGTTCTTCCAACTTTTGAAGCAAATCCTGATCCACAGTCGTTCCGGATGGTAGAGGATCCAAACGACCGGCCTTCAACTTTGAGAAATGGCCCTTGGGTTGGGGAAGAAGGAAACCCAATGTTGTATTGCTATTCAAACGAGCCCTGCTGACCGCAGCAGAGGGTGAGGTGAGGAAAGAAGAAGTGGAAGTAACACCACCGATTCTGCTGTGGCTGTGAAGACCGGTCTCAAGACCATGGGACAGCGTCTCGGACGAGGCATTATCTAGAATATCGTCAAGCATTCTCTTGAATGATGCTACGTGATCCTCTTCTTCAGTCGCTCCTGCTGCTGCTGTGCCTGATGGATTTGAGAGAGATAAAAAAGTAAAAAAAAAAAAAAAAAAAAAAGTATGAGAAAGGAAGCGCATTTACATGGGTAGGATGTACCTAGGTATGCGTCGTTGTAAACAACTCATCTTCCACCCCCTGCCTAACCGCCCTATCGCAACCCCTCTTTCACTCCTTGCCAGTACATTCATTGCTCCGCTCCCTAACCCTTCCCAATTGTGCCCTGCATTTCTTTTTCTTTTTTTCCAAAATGGAATGGGTAACAGGAGGGAGAGCAGCGGGATGAATGAGAAGCTGACTGAATTAGGACATATTATGAGAGTGCATCAATTGGGAAGGAGGCACATACGATTTGAGCAAACTTAAATGGAGTTAAGAGATGTGTTTCAGCTTTTGGGGAAGAAGAAATTGGAGGGGATTGGACGAATCTGAATGGTCTCAGGAACGGTACCAAAGCAATAGATAAAAATAGTAAACTAATCAATCGCTAAAACGCTTTGACTTTAAAGACTAAGCTTTGAGAAATAAAGAAAAGAGATTGATACGATAAGGATAAAGAAAAGAAAAAAAAGACAAGGAAACGGGAAGGGGAGGAGAATTAACGACGATTTGAAATAATGAAATTTATCTGTTCGATGTGTCCAATGTGTTACAAGAAACAACAAGGTGAGCAGATGAGGAAGGATGAGGACTGAGGAATGGCTGATTCCATCTTGTCTTTGACCCTTTGTCCATATTCGTCTAGCTTTCTCTTGTGGCGAATGCATTTTTTTTTTTTTTTTTTTGGACTGGGTCACCTTACTTATTAACCTATTCTGTTGTCCTAATTATTATCCTTTTTTCCTGCACACATGCACACGTAAATAAACAAATAACGAATAAGGAGGTTGTGTGCTAGGGTTGGGGGCTGTGGAAGCTTAACAGTAGAAGCAAAATAATAGGGTCAAAAAGTCAGCCCCATGGATGAATGTGAGCTTTTTTTTTTTTTTTTTTTTTTTTTTTTTGCCTGCTTACTTGCTTACTTGCTTACTCCATGAAGTTAAAAAAAAAAAACAGTAACCTTGTAACTTCTATCCTTCCAGACCCCGCTCTTTTTTCTTTCTTTTTTATGTGAGCATGTCATGCAGGCTTTTGTGACTCGTCAAGCTCTTAAAACAGGGCCCTTGTATAAAAGGAATAGGGAATGGACATGGGCATGGGCATGGAAATGAGTGAAATGAATCCCTAATCCAGTACGTTGGATTCTTCCGTACCCCTTTCTCAACCTCTTTTTGGTAACACATAATGATAGAAGCAATTGAACACAAACAAAGTGGAACATTCCCCTTCGAATATTTAAAGGAACAAATCATAGAAGAATGAACGTGTATATATTATAAAAAAAAAAAAAAAAAAAAAAAAAAAGCAATACGCGATTCACAAAGTAAAAAAAGACTTACGGAGAGAGGTTGAAGCTGTAGGCTTAGAAGGGGAAGAGGTACAAGAGACAACGGGCGAGGGAAGGAAAGCTGTATCGACAGTTTGTGTAGCCATTTTGTTGAGATATTTCGCCCACTAATAAAAAATATATATATATGTAAAAGAAGTAATAAAGAAAAGAATAAAAAAAGAATAGAAATGAAGATATGGCGTTATGATAGGATGATGGAATGAATAATACAATTTTATCTTCGTTATTGCTTTTTTTTTTTTTTCTTTAAAAAAAAGGGGTGATAGAAAAGAGGAAGAGGAGGTAGGGGAGGAGGGGAAGGAGAAAAGTTCTGAGAAATGAGAAGTGAGGAATGAGATGAGACGAGATGAGGAAGAAGAAAAAAAAAAAAAAAAAAAAAAAAAAAAAAGAAAAAGAGAAGGGGGGGAAGGGAAATTGTAGTGTTGTATAATATAGTGGATTGGTGGATTAGTGGATACAAGTTGGGACAATGAATCCAAAGGCATGGAAGGGCATGGGCATGGGCATGAATATGCATGAGTAACAAGCGACTCAGCTTTCTCGTCCAACAGTAAAGAGAGAATGTCCGTGTGTGTAACGTGTACGTGATTTAAAACATGGTCTTTGCCTCCTCCTTTTTTTCTCCTTTTCGTTTGGGTTGCAAATTAGTCCCAATGGTCAATCGAACTGGGAACTCTATGAACAGAGGCAGTTGGGAATATTGAATTTGTATTTCATTCACAGGATAGGACAAAAAAAAACTTTTGTATATTTTATAGAATGGGAAAGGGAACACAGGGGCGGGACGAACGGTTGAGGGCAAACCTTGGTTGTCCCCTTTTCCTTTCTTTGTGTATCTGCAGCAAGAATTGGAAGCGGAGAAAATAAAGAAAAAATAACAACACACAACACATGCACATAACGGCCCAGCGGGAAAAGGAAGGAGAGGAAAATAAAGAAAACTATATCTTTACTGTGTACAATTGACTGGGTCAGATCTTTAATGTGTACCCCTCCCTTCCACGCTTCATGTACAACAGTACACGAAACAGACAGCCTAAAAAAACTGACGATAACTTTAAAAGATAAAAAAAAAAAACAATGAAGCATGCAAAGCATGCAATCTAAATGGACATGGCATGGAGAAGTGAAAATCATTCCAGTGGATGATTGATGTTTGAGAATGGACGATAAACGAATAGACAAGTACAAAAATATACATGCAATATTTAGATGCTAAAAACGGTGAATCCCATCTACAATAAATCTGCATTCCTTTGTTATTGTTTTGACATGCATTCCCCTTTCCTTTCTTCAACGAATCGGGTTCATTCTATTCCAGCCAACCTCCGACGCAGGAACTTGCGCTGTACACAGTACATGGACAAAGCCATAGTCAGGAGGTCATGTATTCTCATAGTTGTAAGCGGTATACATACAACATCGAAGACAGGGCCTCTTTAGTACATGTAATGCCTGAAAGGATGGTCCTTTTTATATTTTTTATTTTTTTTTAGGGATTCAAACAAGACTGCCGAAACTCAAAATTGACATCCACCGTTTGTTCACATACTTTCTCTTTTATATTATATACATTCATAGAGAAAGATAGGACTTCCTGTTTTGTTGTTGTATTTTTTTTTTTATGAAAATTAATAAAAAAGGTACGTATCCACATTACACTGTAGTTTTCATATCTCCTTGAAGGTAATAAAAAAAACCCTTTCAGGGCAAAAAGAGCTTCTGCAATGTGGTATGTGCCAATGCTGCATGGAGACGACAGGGTTTAGTACTCTATATGCGTGTGGAGAAAGAGGAGCCATGTCAAATAGAATATCAACGCGCTGGATCGCCAAAAGAGAAAGAAAAAAGCAAAGTTAGTACCCTTGGAGCAGTGAGCAGCAAGAAAGTAAAAAGTCTTTGTTTACATGTGTAGTGATCAAAGTTTTTACTAGAGGTCTTCTTTTGTCGTACAAGCCCCTATGTATGACAATGCTGTTCGTCAATGGCTACATGGCATGAACAACTTCAAGCTGTAGCAGACCATGTGATTCAAGATTATAGAAGCCCTGCCTTTGCCTCCTAAAAAAAGCTTATCCTCTTGGTTTTTTTACTTTTTCTGCTCACAAAATTTGCCTAGGTGCACTAGCGTTGTTGCTGCGGTCACGTTAAATGTATGTTATATTATTTGTATAACATACACACACCCTTCACTAAGGACGAGATGTTGAGTATTTGTCAAGTTTTTCTATAAATCTAAAACTATGATTGGCTAAGAGCACATTTCAATAGCTCTACCCTATTATCTTTCACCATCATCGACACACGTACGTGAAGAATCTCTTGACATTCTCAATTGACACATTTGTCTAAAAAGGAAATTCTAGCCACCCCATTTGACCCACAAGTCAAATCAACTACACCATGGAAGACCAGCTATGCAATCAAACAAAACGAGTGGTCACCTCATTCTGTCTTTAAATGTAGGTGAGATATCCTCCATCATGCTACTAAGCTAATATATAGAGATGAAATCCAAAGTCGCCCCCAGTTAAATATTTTAGCCGTGATACATCTCAAAAATAAAGAACCGTGTTATTAAATTTCTATGACAAGCCTTTTTATAGGATTAAGAACTGTGACGAAAATTCTAAGTTGGGATATTTCTAAAAAGTTTCTCTTTGAGCTCGTTGAAGCTGACATGAAGAAGATCTTTGTACTTGCTGATTAATCCAGTGTGGTTTGGTGCACCAGGGGAACCACGCATGTAAACTATTTTAAATCCAGTTACTGGCTCTCCATCCTTTTTGACAACAAAATGTCCATCGTCAATTAAGGCGGAATGATTACCTCCAAATACTTCGTCCAAATATTTTTCAATCTGATTTTTGCCGTCGGGATCTCTCTTATCAAAAGCGTTCTGGATCTGCTTAGTTTCTGTCTTCTCGTGTTCGCAGAAATCACTTATGGACACCTGGATAAACATTGCGTCGAGTATGAAATCAAAGCGAGGATAACTCGAATGACAATGGCTCAGTACATGTCCATAGCCACGTCCAAGAGAAGTCATGTTTTGATGGATTGTCCCATGATCCTTAAAGTTCATTATAATCTCCGTTGGATTCTTGCCGACAAGGTTTGTTGCTCTGAGAACGATTGGCTTGGTTAAAGTCAAAAACTGGACCAACAGTGTCAACTTGAAATCATCACCTACCTCTCCAAGACTAACTTGCCTCAGAATATGCTCATGATGAGGTATGTTTGTAAACGCCTGAAAGAGTGCTTGCGAACTCCTTCTTCGATTCATCGCTGAGAGCTTCGTAGTAATCCCAAACTACAGGGCGAAGCTCGCTTGTTCTCTGAGCTACATACCCATCAATGCTATCTCTTGTGAGTGGTCTGTCCTTAATTGATCGAATGAGGCGCATAAACTCTCGCGGCACACGGTTTGTAATCCTCATTACATCCTGGACAATATCGGGTTGGTTCAGGTGGACCTCCAACCATTTTGAAAACACTGTCTCGGATAGTGGGCCAACAAAGTACAATAAGATAGCTCGAGCACTGTCTTCCATAATCTGCAATTCATATTTGGCATGGGCTGTTCCTGTAAATATCACTCTAGATCCTTTGTAATGAGACTCCCATAGATTAAGGTTCATTAGATGCTTCAGGAACGGGTATTTATCTGGCACATACGGCTCTTTTCGGAATAACTCTCCATGTTCGTCGATAATGAACAGTGTTTTGCGCTCCTTCTGTTTGAATAGGTTGAATACTGCGCGACCAGCCACAATTGAGTAATGTGCATTTCCAGGAAAGTTGAGAAGACTTTCCAGATCAGATGCCGTCAAGATATCCCTGTTGAAAGCGAAGAAGCGCCTTAACAGTGCCTTTGCCGATTTTGTATCCGAACTTTCATTTAATATCGCGGCATCTGGTATATAAAGGGTAAGCCACCCTTCCGCATATCCTTTTGCAGCAAGGAAATAGGATAGATATGACTTGCCAACCCCCATAGGACCAGAAAGGACTCGCCGAAATGGAAACCTTCGTTCAGCACTAATCTCCTTCCACAATTCCAGCATCTGATCCGTAATCATAAATTCCGAATTATATTTCTCAAATTCTTTCGGTGTGAGGCCCAAGGATGGAATGTGAACTTGATCACCAGGCTGATTGTCGCTTTTCAGATGATTAAACTTATTACGTGGATCGGGCGGGTGTTCAAGATTCTCCAGCATTGCGATCCAAGAGGGTGGTAACGTGACCATTTTGCCATCAGAAGCCCTGTATTCTCTCCACCCTTCCTCAATGCGCATCTTCTTTGAAGGTGAAATATACCGTGGATCTAATTATGATCATCGTACACATAGACAGTTGGTTAGTACCATAACATATAGTCAGTCACCAAGTCAATCTATCTATACAGCAAAAAACAAATTATTACCTTCATCCATTTTTCTCTTGAGAATCTGTTCCGATGACTCTAGAAAGATAAGAGAGCGCGGCAATGGCAGAAATGTTAGCATTTTGATCAGATCAAAGAATATATTGCTGTCAATGAGATATAAACGCCAGCTAATGGAGAGTCAGAGCATGTGTGCGAAACGCGAAACAGATTCAATCAGAAAAACTAACAATGCATCAATGTAAACAGGTCAAATAAAAATAAAAAATAAAAATGAAAACTGTGTTCTCAGACAACAGTGAGAGTCAGAGCATGCGCATGGACCATGGGGGCGACTTTTCAAATTCTTTTATAGAGATGAAATCCAAAGTCGCCCCCGGTTAAATAGTGTTGCCGAGATTCATCTCAACAACATAAAAAAGGGAGGGATACACGTGACCGTGATGAGATAGCTTCATCAATTGAAATATCATCAGTCCATCAAGAGACCTCGCTGCGGTGGCTTGACAAAAACATGGATCGTTTTCCTTGGAAGTTCGGAATTAAATATGTCCCCAAGCTTCCTTGACGCGGGTGCGAGAGCCTCTTTCGACACAATTTCTGACTCAACGACAGTCTTGCCTTCGTCAGGGATGGAGACCTTGTAGAGAGTTAGCTTCTCTGGTGGGATATCATCAAATCTAGCAGGTAAATAGATGGCTTGCTTGAGCATCCCAACCGATTTATCGGAGAAAATCTCTACTGAGAACGACGTTGCTTCCCCCTCAACAACGCAGTTCAGCTTCAGCAGCAGTGGGATGGCGCGCTTTTTTCGTTGTGGGTGTTGGTTTTCTCTTTTTCGTTTATTGAGTGTGGAGGCATCCTCAGGCTTATTTGCAGCCATGTTTTTTTGTGCTTGGCTCCTTGTCGAATCATTTGCAGCCATGTTTTTTTGTGTTGAGCTCCTTGTGCTGGCCATTGAAAATTAAGATGAGTGTGGTTGAAATGCAGGGAGAATGATGGCTAAATAGGCAAAGGTATATTCTTACTCTTTCACCCGTGGCCACGGTATGGAAACAATAATGAAAAATATGTAAGGCAAAAAAAAAAAGAAGGAAAGGAAAAGAAAGACAATAAATGAAGGCTTGGAATGAATAAAAGAGGTAAGTGATGAAATATGAAAAAAGTGAAAAAGGAGAGTGCGAAAGAAAGGAGCGACAACTGATAAATTTGTTCCTTTATTTCAAGGTTAGGCTTTGCGTGAGAATTTTTTTTTTTTCAAATCAGCCACGTGCCATTTTCTTGGTCATTGTGACGTGAAAACCAACCACAATCTTTTAGTGCACGAAGAACTCACACATTTCTCATTTTCCATGTCCCTCAGATAAACTTTTGTTCACACTCGACTTGCTCATTCCTCTGCTTACAACTGCTCCCCAGGAGGACTGAAATGATCATTGAAGGGGACATTTGAAAAGGATTATAAATTTGAATTTGCCAGATGTCAACTGATCACTTTATCCGCTTTTACTATAATACAACTTTGATTACAGTTTATGATAGCCTTAAAAGCTTCTATTGCAATTGAGCCCCTAAGAACGATGCAGGACTGTTGTTAGAATGTCCACTGAAAGTTAAGTGGACTACTATAAAGACAATCGTTAACATACAATATGTGCGGTGTTATATGGAATTCCTGCATAAAATGGCTGTTTATTATCATTGCTTGTGCAGCAGAGGCAATATACCCTGCCAATATTTGTTCATTCCTCATATAGGCCATTCAGCTTTTTGAAGGAATATTGACACATTCTCTTGAGTTGATCATGTTATTTAGATGTTGTGCCTGTGCACCATACAACCCTTTATGCTCATCACATACTCCTTGAAGATCCAAAAAACTCCCAATCTTCATACTGAAGTTATTCATCGTACGTTAAAAAAATAAAAAAATTAAAAAAAAAAGAGCTGGCAATGCAAGCCACACTTGTGCATGATAGAAGTCGTCAACTATCTAGGCCCTGAGGACGAAGTTCATGTGCTCTTCTCTCTCAGGTTGGGACCAAACTTGACATTTTGGCCGGAGGTCTCTTTTTTAAATTTGAAGTCGAGCACACTGCTCTTTTTTTTTTTAAGTCATTTGCGCCACAGGGAATAGCTTAGTTTTTCTATTTTTTTTTTTTTAAAGATGAGAATGATGATAGGTATATTTCGTAGTGATAATCGGATGAATAAATGAGATTGTGAAATGAGAGCAAGAAAAACAGTAGCATGCTTTACACGTAGGCCATTTTCCTGTGATCTGTAGGACTTTGCTTGAAAAAAAATGACTTAAAAAAAAAAGTTTGAACATAGAAAAAAAGCTATCTCCTGTGGTGTAAATGACTTGGAAAAAAAAAAGAGCCTTTCCTAGCAGTGTGTTTGACTTGGAAATTTTTTTCAAATTAAAAAAGAGACCTCCGGCCAAAATGTCAAAGTTTGGTCCCGGCCTGGGAGAGAAGAGCAAGCCACATTTGCCTTCAGCACGTGCATGTGCACATGAACTTCGTCCTTAGGCTGGTTGACGAGCCTACCAGTACCAGCTAGACTCGTAACCAGCCTATATAAATGTGGCTTGGATGTAACAACTCTAGTGTCTGATATCAACTTCGCTGGCATTCACAAGGTCATGAATAAAGAGGTGATTTTCCGAAGGATTTGTAGTACATCTGTCAGAGTCTCTCAACTGCTGAACAACCAATTTCATCCAATCTGGGCCCTTGCTTCCAACTCTTTTCGTATATTGCTCCTCCTTTTATTGTCTAAAAGGTTTTTTCCGAACCTACTTTCCTATTCTTTTAATATTAAGGATTGTTGCGAAATAATTAAATATTGCTGGGCATGTACGTACTTGGATAGCATCGCAAGAGTCGGTCTTGTTCAGATTAGGAGCCAAGGGAAGCTAACAGAATACAAGTCCACGGAAGAGCCGCCAGCCTCTCTCCCCCCTGCAAAGCGCGCACGACGCTAGACACAAGTATTTGAAAGTTCTCTTCCGTGTCTTCTTTCTGATTATTTTTTTTTTGCCCGTGAATTTCTGGGCTAATTGAGGAGTATGGGTGATCAATTGAATAATATGGATTGGAAAGTGAATGAGAAACGTTCATCCCTTTATTGATCACCTCCTACTGATATAAATAGGGTGAAGGACAATCTCTAATTGACAACTAATAATTGATAAGTGAAATAACTACTTACATGTGACTGATATGTCACACTAGACAGTTATAGGATGAATAAAAGGCATATTCAAACAGATATGGACTTTTGTACATGTTACATGTACTATAGCGGCTAGACATTACTTTCTCCAAAAAAAAAAAAAAAAAAAAAAAAAAAAAAGCGAGACGAGATGTGTTAATGTGTGTATTATTATTTTGCACAGAATAATATTAAAGCATTGAATAGAAAAAGGAAAAGGAAAAGGAAGGGGGAAGGAGAGGAAGAGAAGAAAGTGGATGTGTGTTTTGATTGGTTGTTATGCTTGGAGGAAGGGATTGACGCGCTTTGAAACAAACAAATTATAAGAAACAACTGGTGGCAAAAAGGTGATGTAACGGCTGGATTGACAGTGGCTGAAATGAAATATTTATTGGAGAGTTTTCGCAAATCGATTTTTACATCAAGTTTTCATCGGGAAGAGCAAAAATGAACCGATGAAAATTCATTTTGATTTTTTCATCAAGCAACGTATTTGACGAAATTTTCGTCAAGCCAAGGATTGAATTGATTCAATAAGAATTTTTTTTTTTTCGTTGCTGAAATATTTTATGGTAAGTCGGAAGTCAAGGAGATCAAAAGTTGTTTATTATTTTAGCTAGGTCGGAGCCTTATAATTGCTCTGATCTATGAATAAAAAGGGGAGTGCTCCATTTGGGTACACTCCCTAGCCTCAGGACGTAACAGTTGCCTCGTTCATATTTTTGCTATCTTCTTTACCTCAACTGCCATAATGATCATTTCCAATCCCCCACAAAGCACACATGTCAACTCGATGTTGTTGCACCAACAGCATAAAGAGGACAGAAAAGAGTTATTGCAACGGGAAGCCGAGGTGTATAGGACTTTTCAGAATGAACAGGAAGGACTTTTTGAAGTTGCAAGGATTCCACCAATATATTTGTGTGACTGTATACTTCTTTATCTACGGTTTTTAAAGTTAGTCCAGAAATTCAGGGGCAAAAGATTAGAGAGGATGGATACAGGAGACGAAAATAAACAGAACTTACAAATTTTTTGTGGGTGTGCCGGCACCCAAATACTTGTGTCTAGCGTCGTGCGCGCTTTGCAGCCGGAGCAGGCGACTCTTCCGTGGGCTTGTACTTTGCAGGTCTCTCTTGTCTCTCAATTTGAGCAAGACCGATTCTTGCGATGTTTTCCGCCCCTACTGCGTCACGGTCGAAGAATACCTTACATGTCCTGCAATATTTAGAGCGAGGGTACACCGTCTCTAAAAAGCTATCGCAGAGGGGTCGGGGACAGCGGGCGCTGGTGTAAAATTCGTGCGCTCCTACAGCGAAGTGTCCTCGTGCTTTGACCTAAGCGTTTCAAATGGCAGTCGTTTATTAGCAAGGCTTTTATGGCTTTCCAGCTTTGCTTACTTTTTTAAAAACAGCCATACCTGTGTGACAAGATGCCTCGTTATAGCAGTGTGCTTGCTGGGAACTCCTTTACTACTTTCAAAGGACCCTAGGCCGACGACAAGTACTCCTTTATCCCCAAGCATCTTCAACACTCGCTGTACCGCGTAGCCGAACGTAGCTCGTTGAGCCTTTCGTAGGTCCCATTTTTTTTTTCAGGTGCCATCTGGACTCGTAGAACTCTTGAAGCACATCCAAATTCGTTGATCCTGTCTGTGTCTGAGACTCCTCGTTCATCCATTGAAAGTACTCATTATACGTTCCCTTCCAAACACAGGGATGGCGCTCTCAACCTCAATCATTCCTTTTTCACGCTTCCTTTTGTTCAACAGGTGGTTGAAGCGGAGGACAGGGAGGTACAAGAACCTGCTTCTCACCTTTACCGTTTGCCGCAAGTTAGGGTTGTGAGGGTCCAGCGAGGAAAACGTAAGGGCGTTAACAATACCAGGATCACATCCGACGATAGTTGTGGTGTTTGCGGATGGGCATCGCCCTGGTTTGTTGAATGTGAGCTCAACGTTTTCAAGCAGCTTGGAGCTCCTCTTCCAGTTTATGTTTGCGTAGTCTTCATCTGTTAGGTCTTCACCGGCCGCCTTTGAACACGTCGTGTTGAGAAATCCCTGAGAAAGCTCCAGTTCTTGGCTGGGGTCTTCTTCATCTACGTCAGACTGCTGCTGTCTCTTCGTCTGGGTTGTGTCATAGGCAAGTAGATTCAGAACTAGACCGTTGGTAGAAATCGTTCCTTTGAGTTTGAACCGAGTTAGATCTTTGTCCTGTGACTGCAGGGATACTTTGTCTTGATATCCACGAACCATGCGATCACCTCCAATGTCACAAAAGAGAGCCTGTATCAAAACCCCTTTTGTTCCCTGTACACACTCATACATTGCAGTCTTGGAAGCATTATTGAGAGGCAGAATACGCTCCAGCAGCTGCTTGGTATCTTCGTTCGCCCAGAGGGTGTCAACTAGGGCGTGTTCAGACAGATACACATACCCGGGTGACCAGGGGGACGTAGGAAACTCTGAGTATTTTTTCACTCTTTTGTTCTCCCGCAAAAAAAAACTCAATGTCGCTCATATCTTCGTTTGTTTTCTCGACATCAAACTAAAAAAAAAAAAAAAAAAAAAAAAAGGTGTGAATAAAGAGCATTTGATTGCAGAATATGCATGAAAATACCCCTACACAAGCTATACCATTGCGTTCCTGCAGTGCTGCCTTAATGATGTCTGTACTTGGCCCATTAGTAAGTCTGACGCTCTTGGAAATGTGATCTTTTTGGGATCAAAGCCTTGGACGTCCCCCAATGTGATGTCTATATCCTTTATTGGGGAAAGTTCAGTGGTGGCCTTGAAATGTTCATAAGCGAGGTGATGATGGGGCGTTTCTACCGCCTTTCCTTGTTTTTTTGCCCTCGCGTAAGCTGAATTGGGGCCACCTTGACCACTCAAAAGAAGGGTGGCGAGACGGAAGGAATAATCATTGCTATCCAAGACCTCGTCCAGTGCCTTTTTCCTCGACTTTGCTGCCCCTGGTAACCGCATGATTGAAATATGCCAGGATCATAATAAGTAACGAGAACGAAAGAAAGATGTGTTTATTATGATCCGGGGATCTTCGTTAAATAAAAAGGGTAAAAATCTTTGCTATAGTAAAAACCCATGTAAATGACTGCTAATCGCAACAATGATCCTCTCAATGCCCAAGGCGATCGCCCAGTATGCATAGCGGCGTAGTCGGTTGAGGACAACAACTGCCCCTCGGACCTGGCTTGCAATACTATCCCTTTCATCTGCGTCCAGTCCGCCTTTCCTTGCCATGGAGGCCTTAAGGGACCCAATTGTTAAGGCCTTGATAGGGTGCTTACTGCTGTAGCTGTGATCAACCTTCGTAGCATCCTTCAAGTTCCTAATTGGTGCACCTTCTTTTTTAGCCCTGTGGGGCTTCTTGCCTTTGTGCTTCCGCTTTTGTTTTTTCTGTTGCTTCTTTTTTGCCTTTCTCCGACGTGGTGGATGCTTAAGGCCCGGCCTATCGTGCTGACAGCAGTTACTGATATCAACTGTGCGCCCATTCAATATGCTCGGCTTGTCAGAAAAGATGGGCCGGAACTGGTTCCTATGTGACCCTTCCGCTATATAGAATGATGGTACGCCTCTACATTATTCAAGAAAGGGACTAACGATTAGTATTGGGGACGTCTGGTTTCAAGGCCAAAAACTATAGCTTGAGCTTTCTTACGTTCTGCGGCGCTGCGGTCGCCTTTGCTGAGCCATTCTATGGCGAAGATCCTTTCCATTGAGTAGACGCTGCTTGAAGTTATCGAACTCATTGTTCGATGGTAACGCTTGGGCCGACGTTTGATGGCCGGAAGTAAAAATGCGGAGAGCTACACTGAAACGGCCTTCCTCAGAGGCTACGTTCCTTCCCAACACCTTACTAGCTTCCCTTAGGTAGGCCTGAAGCATTTTATTATAGTTCTCGTTCCACTCAACCTTTCGAATTAATCGAAGATTAGTAATCGGGCCTAACGTCTCGAGGTTCCTTGAGTAGTCATTGCCTGCGATGGCACAGAATAACACCAGATGCGCGTGTGTTGGCAGTCTTAGTGCTTGGATAATGTTGTCTACGTCGTAAACCCCAAACTTCCGTCTACGGTGCGGAAGGGGTCGCACTAGGAAGCAGACTCGTTCGTACGCAAAAAAATCAGAGTCTTGGGATATCACGATCCTATCATTCTCCTCATCATGGCACCCTATGCATGGGTCCGCTGCAATACCGACGCGTTTCATCCTTTCCTAGGGATTGTTATAACCATGGCATGATTGTGGAGTGGCCGCCAAAATAAAGTTTGTTTATTTCTTCTGGAAAACGCTTGTGTTTTGTGTTTTGGAATTGCAGAAAATAAATAAGACGCCGCGATGTAAAATGTGTTTATGCATGTACAGAAACCAAAGAGATGCTTCAGCTGCTTATTCGTGCACACAGTGATTGACGAACAAAAAAGGAAACAAGATTTGCGAAACAATTAAAAAAAAAAAAGCCCGCGATGAAAGAAGGCATGTGCAGACAACAAATAAACACAGCAGCTGTTTGCTCGCATACATTTTTTTTTCACCGTTGTGTCTGTATGTCTTTTAAGCTTTCTGTCTGGCCGTTTAACACAAGGAATCCTCAGAAAAAGAAATACCTCGCATGATTGGTGCCAGGTCTGAAAACACCAATAATGCAATGCTGTACGTGGAAGATAGGGTCTAGAAACTATACCATTGTTATGCAGACTCACCGAAATCAACTTGTGATCACAACTGCTACTCATGCCCTCTTGCCAAGGACTTGAACAGGCATACCAACCCCTTCTTCCTGGCTCTCATAACCGCTCACATCCTTTCGATGCATTCTTTCGCCGTTTATGTCCACTACATCTGAACCACACACAGTTCACCACTCACTCCAACAGAGATATTTGTATCACCTTGGGTATGATATGTTGCTGTGGTTCCCTCTGGTTTCAACAGGCCCAACAAACGCAGTGTTTACCAACCCAGATATATCAAGAAGACGAGGAAGCAAATGATGTGACAAATCAAGTCTTGCCGAGCAAGCTCTATGGTGCGGTAGAATGAATCAACTCAGATTGCCATCCTTTCAAGTCGATACTATGGCGAATATTATCACTGCTATTACACCAGTCAATAAATAAACAACACAATGGGCCCCCTAAGAGGATGCTAGTGTCATGCGAAAGCCTTCAAGAGTTTTTTTATTGGCACAAATAAAGAAGCCAGGATAGCTCCATGACAGTTTAGTTTTCGGTCATTTATTTCGACATCGAAATAAAATTTCAAGACAATGCCCATGAATTGCTGGATTTTAAGCCCATTTATAATGGCAAATTTGCCAGGTTGACTGTTTAAGGGATAGCACATACGATAAGTTGTTTACAGACTGCAATTTTTACGTCGGCGAAAGTAAGGTTCAATATCCCGATGAAAATCCTTGACGAAAAAAATATTTGCGAAAACTCTCTAGACTATTGTATAGTCGAACTTGCAATATCCAGACATCCCACTGTCAAACTTGTCCGGATAATAATTAGGTTTTACTAAATTGGGTGGTGATATTGCATTTACGGGTTCCCCGAAATGCACATCTGGTGAAATGTCCGACAAGATTTGTCTGACGAAATATCCGGACAATTCTACGCCTCCACTACGCCTCTTTGCCCAGCCCCACTACGCCCCATGACTTCCACACGGCGTCCCCGAATAGTATAAAAGCCATCATTATTGTAGCAGATTAGGGCAGACTTGAACAATAAATCATTTTTGAACCCACCACCGCTTGCTACTATTCACAACATATCACCTGTTCCCTTACATTAAACAATCGCATCCAAGCATCAAAATGGCAACTGGAAAACGCTCCACAGAGTCGGCTCTTGCTTATGAAGTGACCAAGAAGACCAAATATACAAAGTCTGAAATAAAAACGATTGAACGCAAGCGGAAGGAGAGGTACTTGGCTTCAAGATTGTGCAAGGAATTGCGATATGTATGCTCCCCTTATCCTTCCTTCAGTTGACAACCACGCCATCCCAATGGCGAAGGTGTGTTTGACTCTAGAACAAAAAATCGAGCTCCTTGATATATACGAATATCTTTTGCTTCGACAAAAAGATATCTCCCACAATGTAACCTTTAGAAGCTTCGACAACAGGCTCCGTTGTATCCAAAGGGCGCATGTTATATGACTCAGCGAAAGAATTTTCAGCTTGAGGCGGTGCTCTTAAAATGGCTGCCTGGAAGATCAGCAGAAGCGAAACAATCCAGTCAACAAAAGGATGATAAAGCAAGCGGCTAAAACCACCTATATTGTCCTCACCGACCAGAAAAATCCTTTTGACTCGGACTCCAACAACATGATGCCGTCTTTTTCAGCTTCCTGGTTCGATGCTTTCAAAAAGCGTCATAACATAACGTATTGCCAGCTCCACGGAGAAGCAGCATCGGTTGACCTTAAGGCGATTGAGCCTGAACTAGTCGAGATTCGGCGGCTATGTTCCCAAGCCTGACAACATATACAACTGCGATGAGACAGGATTTTATTTCAAGGAGCTGGAGCACAAGTCTTATACAACGCAGGTCTCGAAAGCCGGTATCAAGGCAAATAGGAGCTGCCGTGTTTCCATTCTATTTTGTATCAACGCTTCGGGCACATCGCTCCTCAAGGCAGAATCCATGAGTGCATTGAAGACACTAGTCATTGGTAAGGAGAAGCAACTACTGAAAACCTTGGTAAATATTAAATATTAGACATTAACTTGATGTGATATATTTTATATACTAGGCAAAAATATCGCCCAGGGCATTGACGAAGAGTCGGCAAGTAAGATGGTTGTGAGGAAGTCTGAATCGGGGTGGATGACAAACCATATCTTTGTGAAATGGCTGAAAGAACTCGATGACCAGCTCACGGAGCCAAGCCTACTTCTCCTAGACTCAGCTCCACAACACAAAAACATTGATATGCGCGACCCTTTTATCAATTAATCCTGGAAGCATCTCCGCGTCCGACGACTCCTGGTGAACCCAACATCTGTTACGCAGCCCCTTGACGCAGGTGTTATTAGTGTGTTCAAGCGAGCATTCCTTGAGATGCTTATCCGTGAGTCGCATCTCATCCGAACGTTTGACATGGTGAAGGCTATTTTTAATGGACACGCGTGGTCGATTATCCCATATGCATGGAATTACGTTAAAGTGACAACACTAAGGAATTGCTTTGCTGAAACGCCGGTCCTCCCTGAAGAGATGCGGCCGCCCTTCAAAACCATGTCGACTACCAATGCAGAGCAGAACCATGAGCTCCGGTACACGCGACGTCACCTTTATGAGAGGCAAGAAAGGACGTACTTCGAGCACTTGGTTGCCTCAGTGAATGAGGCAAACGGCTGGAACCTCAACCGCATTGCGGAGAAAGATGTGCAGGATGTTTTGGAGGATAAAAATGGGCCATGCCCTTCTGTAGAGGATTGTAACTTTCCTGATCTTTCCGATGGAGCCCAAGAACCCATTCCACCCCCTGTGAGCAGCATGCATAGTTCACCTCTATCGAAGGAGTCACTTCATACTTCGGTTGAGCTACTGGCCAAGTTGTCTGGTGGGCATGATATGCGCACTCCGGAGGGAATGGAGGCCATGCTGGATAATGCAAAAAAAAAGTAACATGAGTAGTGTGCGCCATTTTTTTGAAAAAGCTTGTAAGAGCTTGTGAAGACGAGAATAGGGAACAGGTATCTCCACAAAAAGATATGCAGGATGGCTCCCAACGAGACGAAGAATTCCAGAATCCTTTTAATTAAAATATAATTATTCATATTTCATTGCGATCGTTCATTGATTTTGGTCGCAGTATCTCCTTTTTTTCGCTTGCGAGTGTAGACCTAGCTCTGAACCACGCTATCGCCTCGTCCTGCCAATCCAACTTTGGCTGGGTGAATGACCTGTAGGTCCTGGCGACTCTCAAACTCCGTCAGCGCCCGTTTCAAGTGGTGCCAGACGAGGACAATGGAGACCACGTCGGCGGCCAGTTGTGTTTCGAAAAAAGCTGTCACGTAATCTTGTCCAATCAACTTCAGGTGTATTAACTGTTTAACATTAAGTAGCACTGAACTTCTTCAACTGTACTCAGCGGTTACAAGTAATACATCGTAAGGTCCGTAATTGATTTATTCATTTAGAATTATTCATTTAGAATTATTAAGTGGGCTGTAGATTTCATGAGCACATTCTTAGCGAACCTTTGCTTAGTACGCGGCGAGGCGGCGGAAAGACGAGTTGGATCGAACAATGTTATAACATCATATCCACTTAATGATTCTTTGATTTCTTTTGTTTTTGTGTAAATTGAAATTTCATTACTAATATTGAATCGTTCACGAGAATCATGAGCGTATAGAATCACAAATGCGAAGCGTATCATCAGCTCCACAGGAAAACCTACCTCCTCTTCATCCTGCCGACTCAGTTGAACCACGTGTGAATGACCCGTTGAGTTGGGCACAAAAGAAAGCTAAAAGGGGTGAAGATATAGAAATGTCGAAATTCGCCGAAGAGCTTGGGTTCCATTGTGAGGAAGATGCACATCCGCTATTTATGCAAGTTTTACAATCAACAACTGTACCGTATATCATAAGACGACGTTCGCTTAATCAGTACAAAGTGTGGAAGGCATCTAAAGGTGGTGAATTTTGGGCAGACCGAAGAATTCGCTATCAAGTCCGAATGTCCACGAAGTCGGCTGTAAGCGAGATAATCGAAGGAAGTGGGGCTGTTAGAGAACATTATATCAGCGTCAATAATTCAACTTTGATTCCACTTTTATCAAACAATTTCGAGGTGGGTCCGAAACGAGGTAAGAGTTACTACAGTATTATTTATACTTATATTTGATATTGTTTGTTATTGTTTGTTGCTCTCATTCAATATTTGCATGGCCGACGACTGATAGTGCTATTTTCGTCTGCTCGCACTCCATTATTTGACTGAGGCTCGGGCTTATCATCACCAACACTGTCGCCTCCGCGCCGTCCGCTCTTTAATATCAACAACGATGAAGGAGCTGTCACAGGAACTTTCGACAATCACGAACAGCTGTCTAGCGGAGACAAAGGTGATGAGGGTGAGGTATTTGGACGACCTTACAGTGGAACTGTAGATATGTCCTGGATTAAGGAGCGGCCAGAATTCACATTCCGTTTCCCGCTAACAAAAGACTGGGGACCTCGGATAACTGAGTCCTACAACAAGATCAGGCAGAAGACATCTTTGAACTTCAAGCAAATAGATCAGATTGCGTAAGTAAGTTTGACTCCATACAAATGAGATTCACGTTCAAGCGAAATTACACAAACTAATCGACGTGATGAAATGTATCAATCTAGGCTGCTCTCTGGTGTCCTGCATTTTGACAAAGAGCATGTTGGATTCAAGACTGCTGAGATCTCAGCTATCACAAAGGAAGTTCTCCGTCGGTTTTATACCAGCGAGCTGCAAGAGAAAGACGTAAAGCGGTCGGTAGAAGCAGCCGCACTATGGAGCGCTTGGGTTCAGGTTCGCGGATATGGCTATGGTTGTTGTTGACATTATGTTTTTTTGACTGCTTGTTTGTTTTGAGCAATGCATAATGGGCACCAATCACCTTTTTTTTTTTTTTTTTTTTTTTTTGGTTGTTGACTGCAGAATTTGGGATCAATGAATCTCTTGAGCTACCTATCCAAGGACCTTGAAACCGCCGAGGAACCCGAGATCAATCTTAGGTCGGTCGTTGACATGATAATGGGATCCTATTACACATGCCAAGAAAAAGACATATTACCTGTTTTGTTTGTGGCTCTGTATGTGTTTCGACACTACAATACATGGTGCGAGATTGAAAGTGAAAGTGATATTATGTCGTCCGTCATCGTGCCGATTTTACGTGAATTTATGAATATACCAGGCCATATCCAATTCAAATGGTAATATCATCCTGATTGTTTAGCCGTTTGCATATAGGAAGATGGGATGTTCTTTTGGTTTAATTGTCGTTATTCCTTTTAGCGGTCTTAACAGTGCATCGACTGCGGGCGAGAACAGAAAAGCTGCTTTGGCTCAGGATGGGCAAGCCAGGCAACCCGACATTGTGGGTCGAACAGAGGGAAAACGTGAGGTATATTATGGAGAAATCAAGGGTATCCACCCCACAACACAGTCAAAGAATGCGGATACCCTCCGCATTGCCATTTTTACAAAAGACAGCCTCGATGATCTACTCCCCGGTCTTGAAGAAGATCTGCCACTCATAAGCTTCCAGTCTGTCGGCCCTGAGATAGTGTTTTTCCTTGGTGCAATGATTGGCAATACTGTCATCCATGCAAGGATCTCTGAGCTTACAATGCCAACCTGTTCATCCGAACTTAAATCAATGGATCAAATCTTTTTCTTCCAATTGTTTCAGATTCAATCATTGGTCCGGATTACTAGCAAGTGCCTAAAGGGAAAGCGACAGGGGCATGTAAAAGACAACAGTCCATTTCCAACACTGAGCATGCCTCATCGAAATATGAAGCTGGGAATTCAGTCCAAATTGAAGGTGGTCAAGCGCGGGGGCAAAGATGTCATGGAGGTGAAGGAACTCAAGCGCAAAAGGAGAACAGCGGAGGCGTAAATGATATGAAGGAGGAGGAGGACTCAGTATAACTCAATGCTCTCTACACTGTTCTATTGTCGTACGTTAAGAACTAATCCCAGTTATTCCGAACTAGTGCTTGAAGGTCGTCATCATAATGGATCTGCTCTTTCAGATAGTTTTCTGTTTTTAAGTATACTTTCTTTAACACCAAAAAAAAAAAAAAAAAAAAAAAATTGTGAAGCGACATGATAAGAGAAAACTATCCAAATGCAATAAACAAAATCGTCTCAATATGTTTAGCAGATGTGAGTGAGAAAATGCAATAGGCAACGATAGAGCCAAGGGAAGGCAAGACCAAGAAACAAGGGAGGGAAAGCCGAGCCCGGAAAAAAAAGGTCTTGGAAGCCTATTCCACAATATCGAACGTGTTTCGTTCCTTTTGTAACTGAAAGGAACGCAATCGTCGGACATTTCGCCAGATGTGCATTTAGGGAACCCGTAAATGCAGTATCATCTGAGTATATATATTTTATAAAGTTTAGAATATCACCCAATTCAGTAAAACCTAATTATTATCCGGACAAGTTTGACAGTGGGATGTCCGGATATCATAGCAATATTAGTGTTTACCGATAGGTCAACACCAGCCCCAAGATTGACAGAAGTAATCAAAGACCAGACATCATCTGATCCGCGGTCATCTCGACCAGCATTGAAATAAAATCACCATGTCCATAACTGTTCGAGTCTTTCCACAGCCAGATGCTCCTAAAGTGAGCAAAAGCTGGGACTATGCGACAAAATATGTACAAGGATCTCTTTTGCCTTGTTATTAGAGTCGCAGCTCATATAAGAGCCATCCAAACCAGGAGGATCAAAGAATAGGAGTGATGGTCTATGTGTCGCCTCTCTTTTTTCTGACTGAAATCGACGCCAAGCATCTGGGAAGCCTGACATTGCGCCGTCTGTTACTGGTAATTTAACGGTGCCATAAATATAAGCCTTGATAAATCAGACCAATCCTTGGAATAAAATTCCTTCTCAATGCTGCTAAACCGTTTATTGGCTATGAGTATTTGAAATACACAAGTTAGTAAAAATGGTAAATTGATGAGTATCAAATATAAAACATAAAGGCATTTTTGCTTACGTTCTTCAAGGGGTATACGAAAACCAAACTGCGGTTAACCGCCTATGAACGCAAGACACAGAACATTTGGTGAGATTATAAATAAGCGTGGATATCCCAGATATCAAGGACCTTTTCCTCCTAATCTTTCATCCGTCTGGCATGAATTGATGTGAGAGGGATGATTCTGGCGAGATTGATGCCCTCAACAGCATGTAGCATTAATATACCGAGAACTATTAATATACTGACGACACAATCCAATGTTGTATCACATTTTACCGGTCAATCGCGTGGCAGCCTTGGCCACATTCTTGATGTTTTTTTATTCCATGTCCCTGGACGCCTAGAGATTCAAGACGCGCCGCCTTCACATACTGTAATAGTTTATTAAGTCAAATTCCAGTGTATGCCCATTAATAGGCAAAATGTTTCATAGGTTTCACGTACAGACACAGAGACACAGAGGTTAGAATTCAGGCACATGTCTTTTCACTACATCTAACTGAAAAGTAGAAACTAAAAGTATCTTTAGTTACACGCGCGTAGCGCGCTCACAAAGCGGTCTGATCTGATCAACACCTTGCTTCATACTCAATTCTTCATTCCCGCATTCCATTCCACTCATTCCACTCATTCCTCATCTGTACTCATTCCGTACTCAAAGGAAAATAACGCGCTTGAGGGAAGCTAACAATTGATCAAGCTCACTAAGATAGCGATTGAACAATTGAAATATGAGGAGAGTATATTCTTGAACTGGACTTGACAATATGAGCTAAAAGTATAAAACCATGTTCGCTTACATTTTTCTTTTTTATTCTTTTCTTTTATACATTATACATCATCGCTATTTATTACGATAACCACTACTTGCAACACTTGATCGTACTCACAAATATCTACCCAATTCCCTCAACAAAAAATATAAAGTAACCTATCAAGATGCCCCGCACTATCGCTTCTTCTTCTTCTGGCAACGCTGCCTCTTCATCAATAAACTCAGGTCCAAGCGGGACCTTCTTCGAATTTAGCGTGAAGCAAGGGAAAGAAGGAAGAAGTGGCTATGCACGAAAGGCTAAGGAAGCCAGAGATGAAAAAGAAAAAAGGAGAGAGATCCGCGAGGGCAAAAGAAGGGCCTGTTCTGTAGGCGTCCACAACGTCTCCGAGGAACACACCCCTCGCAAGCGGATCTACTCCCAAGGCACGATTATCGGTGCAACAACTGATAACTCTTCCAGCCACCTTCAGTCGCCTTTTTCGTCTGAAGAAACAGCAGAGCAGAGAAAAACCTGTGCTAACCATGTTCTCGAATCTCTCCTCGCCAACAAGAATCCCTCAAAGACATTGCTGCAGTACAAGACATACTTGAAAGCTTGGCAGGTAAGTTTATTATTTTGTTTATTTGTTTATTTTATTTTTTAGGACAGTCAAATTTTTTTTTTCATGCTTCGTAATACAAAATATGCAAATACAATATAAATGATAGGTGTTCTGCAGCACAAGAGAAAAAGCGGACTGCAGCGTTGACGCAAGAAAAATGTTAAAGTTTTTCGAGGAGGTTGTTTTCAAGCGCACAGTAAAGAAATATATTGATTCAAACGCGGGATTCAGTGGCGTCGTTGGAAAGGCTTCATCACAAGCGGCCAGATCAGTGTTAGAGGGCAAGCTGACTCGCGAAAATAAGAGAAAACCAAAGGCTTGGAAAGCAGAGACAGAGGAAAGTATTTTTCAGGATGTTGTCCATGAGCTGGAGCAAAATTATAGCCAACGTAATTCACAGCCTTATGAGACTCCGGCATTTGAGGGGTTTGAGGAAGCCTCCCAAGGTGACAAAGACGATGCAGGAAGCGAAGACGAGGAACAAAATCACTCGCAACCAGCTGAAGAAGAGGCCCTCATGTCTGCTGAACCACAAGCCCTCATGGTCTCCTCCATTGCGGAAAGAGCAAAAAGTAAATCTAGTGTAATCATGTAACCAAAATAACCTTGTTCAAAGCTGTGGCTCACTCTTAATTGACATTCTGACACTTCATTTTAATCCAAATATAGTTCTTTCGCATCCGCAAACTGATGAGACTGGCCGAAGATTCATCTATGCGCCTATCTCGATAGAAACAGTGGATTGTGCCAGGAAGGCATTAATTTATCTCTACAAGGAGCAAGCGTCATCAAAGGTGGATTGGCCAAACCCTGCACCTCATCCGCGCAAGGATATCCCGCTGAAGGAGGCTATCGAGGAATACGAGGGGAAACTAGTGTACGACACCTCATTCCAGGGATCGACGCGCACTGATACCTGTTCTATTCGCGACCCCTATAATGAGAAGCAGTTCATTCGGATGGCCCTCCATACGTGGGGTATGAAGCCAATGCTGCGGCTAAAAGGGAAGCGAGTGTACCATGCGGAAGGTAGATTTCAATATATGCGTGAGCGCCTTTGCATCTTGGCACGACACCATATGCTGCTGCGAGATGAAGACATTCGCAATCTTAACCTATCTGATGTGTTCAGTATCATGTCTTCCCATCCGGCAAGTGGGTCCCAGCCAGCTCTCGGACTTACGTTTTGCATATCTCGTGGCAAAACAAATAAAAAGGGTGTTAAGCTTTATGCAACCGCCTTTCGTCATAAAGTTTTTTACAGGTGTACTGTAGGAGCGTTTGGCTTCTACATGTTAGAACGATTTATGGTAAGAGATTTGTGCCATTCTTGTCTCTTCTTACTGCAATATAGGTTATGTACTTTCCTAGCTCGTTGTTAAATGTTGGGTCGCGTACCATTCCTATAATAGCTGGATAAGGAGGATGTCCCAAACTTCGCTGATCCTGACGATTGGTACAACATCAAGCTTTTGGTCGCGGCTAGTACGATCGAGAAGCGCAACGCAGGCCTTCGCAAGAATGCTGTTGCACCAAAGACTCAAATCGATGCCACAGCTTCTGTGATGCGAACCTGTGGCATTTATTCGACCAAGGTCACTCACGCCGGTCGACACGCAGGAACATCAGATGCGTACCGTCTGGGCTTAGGCTTGGAGCATATCCGTCACCTTGGGCGTTGGGTAATGGGACAGATGGAGAGTTTCTATGCTCCAAAGAACCCCACCACTGGCGCGTTTTATATGGCTCATTTCAACAAGGAACAGGAACCTTATATCCTTGAGCGTAATCTCGTTATCCCTGACTTGGAGCTGCAGAGGAAAATTTTCCCTTGGATCGAAGGGAACTTTAACAGCAGCGTTAGAGAGAATGAGGAATGGGTCAAGGATTGTAATGATGCTATGACAGATGTAAACCCGGATCTCATCACGGAGGACGACCTGCACTGGGGAGGCTGGCAGGAGCGTATGCGCCATTCGACAGCGGCTAGGGATCAAGATGAAGAAACTACGGGAAGCTCCGCCGCAACGGCCAATAAGCTCATGAACAGCGCAATGATTGATCGAAGAGCTTTCCTACTATTGCTGGTACAAATGAGGAGAGTTATCCTTCAAGACGCCGTGCTGTACCTGAAGCCTGACAGCAAAGGAAGGACTCTGAGCAATAAGCTTTTAGAATCACTTCCAGAAATCTTTGAGAGTCAGCTGTTCCTTGACTTTCAGAGAGAGCTCCTTCGTGCGATCGAAGTGCATCAGCAGAGCGCCAATGTTGTCAATCCATTAGTCCCAGTTGACAAACATGTGGTCTCCAACGCGCTAAACAGCCTTAGTCACCAGAATGCATCTCTTGAAGCAGCTATTGCTCGGCAAGGAGCACAAATGGCACAGCAAGAAGCACAACAAAGGGCGCAGTTGTCTGCCATGAGCTCAGAGCTCGCGACGCTAAAGCAGCAAATGGAGATAGTGATACATTTATTGCAGGATCCGTCAGCTCGCCAAGCTCCAGCGCATCCCTTGAATTCAGCCGGTCTTCTTGGGCCATATCCCCATACTATGCCAAGCTATCCTGCTCTGCGCAGAGTCCCTCAACAGCAGCCGTTTGCGACGCGTCCCCCACAGGTACCTCAACAGCACTCATCGCTGGTTCAAGCTCCTCTACATTGCTTCCAACGAGCGCCAGAGCCATCGCATCACTCGTCCCCAGGCCCCAGCTCATCAAGCGCCACTTTCAAATGGAAAGCAGACCGCGGAAAGCTCACAGTGGCAGATGCTTGGGATGAGTTTCATGGGCCCCTTGCAGCATTTAAAAGATTGAACCCGAGTTGGCCAGTGAATACATCAGACCAAAGGGCCTACAATCGACGATATGAGTTAATTAGGCTGATCAACGAAGCAGCACGAAGGGAAGGTCGCAATCCTGAAGACATTGTTGCTGAGTGGTCACAGGCAAATGAGGGAAAGACTATTAACTCACTGTTGATATCCATGAAAGCTAGGGAGCAAGAGGATCCTGAAGATGACCAATAAATGACAATACACTTCCCAGGTAGGTAACAATAGCATATATAGAAGCATGTACGATAGTAACATATATAATAATAGATATAGTAATAAAATACTAAATGCATTAATTGCTTTGCCAAAAAAATAAAATAAAAAGAAATTGGTATGTTTGTGAGTCGCGCGTTTGCGATCCGTTTGGCGTTTGGTAGCGTCTAAACGCACTTTCTCCTCATTTCCGTTGAGGGAAATAAATGGCGAATAGTATGGAGTATGGATAAAGGGAATGTTAGTTTAGATTAACTTGACCAGATGTGGTCTGTAAAAAGTCAAATAATACCAGAATAGCAAGGTATCTGAAATACTAATGATTGAAAAGGAAGGAATATACGCCGTTTTCACTACATTTTACGCATTCTGTGGTTTATATTGACTACATTATACGCACTTTGACTTAAATATACGCCAAAATGGTTACACAAACAAGACACAGAGCAGTGACAGTCACATTTCAAGACACAGAGCACTCCCTGTCTTAATATTGATTCAGATTCGCTCTATATACTGTAATAGTTTATTAAGTCAAATTCCAGTGTATGCCCATTAATAGGCAAAATGTTTCATAGGTTTCACGTACAGACACAGAGACACAGAGGTTAGAATTCAGGCACATGTCTTTTCACTACATCTAACTGAAAAGTAGAAACTAAAAGTATCTTTAGTTACACGCGCGTAGCGCGCTCACAAAGCGGTCTGATCTGATCAACACCTTGCTTCATACTCAATTCTTCATTCCCGCATTCCATTCCACTCATTCCACTCATTCCTCATCTGTACTCATTCCGTACTCAAAGGAAAATAACGCGCTTGAGGGAAGCTAACAATTGATCAAGCTCACTAAGATAGCGATTGAACAATTGAAATATGAGGAGAGTATATTCTTGAACTGGACTTGACAATATGAGCTAAAAGTATAAAACCATGTTCGCTTACATTTTTCTTTTTTATTCTTTTCTTTTATACATTATACATCATCGCTATTTATTACGATAACCACTACTTGCAACACTTGATCGTACTCACAAATATCTACCCAATTCCCTCAACAAAAAATATAAAGTAACCTATCAAGATGCCCCGCACTATCGCTTCTTCTTCTTCTGGCAACGCTGCCTCTTCATCAATAAACTCAGGTCCAAGCGGGACCTTCTTCGAATTTAGCGTGAAGCAAGGGAAAGAAGGAAGAAGTGGCTATGCACGAAAGGCTAAGGAAGCCAGAGATGAAAAAGAAAAAAGGAGAGAGATCCGCGAGGGCAAAAGAAGGGCCTGTTCTGTAGGCGTCCACAACGTCTCCGAGGAACACACCCCTCGCAAGCGGATCTACTCCCAAGGCACGATTATCGGTGCAACAACTGATAACTCTTCCAGCCACCTTCAGTCGCCTTTTTCGTCTGAAGAAACAGCAGAGCAGAGAAAAACCTGTGCTAACCATGTTCTCGAATCTCTCCTCGCCAACAAGAATCCCTCAAAGACATTGCTGCAGTACAAGACATACTTGAAAGCTTGGCAGGTAAGTTTATTATTTTGTTTATTTGTTTATTTTATTTTTTAGGACAGTCAAATTTTTTTTTTCATGCTTCGTAATACAAAATATGCAAATACAATATAAATGATAGGTGTTCTGCAGCACAAGAGAAAAAGCGGACTGCAGCGTTGACGCAAGAAAAATGTTAAAGTTTTTCGAGGAGGTTGTTTTCAAGCGCACAGTAAAGAAATATATTGATTCAAACGCGGGATTCAGTGGCGTCGTTGGAAAGGCTTCATCACAAGCGGCCAGATCAGTGTTAGAGGGCAAGCTGACTCGCGAAAATAAGAGAAAACCAAAGGCTTGGAAAGCAGAGACAGAGGAAAGTATTTTTCAGGATGTTGTCCATGAGCTGGAGCAAAATTATAGCCAACGTAATTCACAGCCTTATGAGACTCCGGCATTTGAGGGGTTTGAGGAAGCCTCCCAAGGTGACAAAGACGATGCAGGAAGCGAAGACGAGGAACAAAATCACTCGCAACCAGCTGAAGAAGAGGCCCTCATGTCTGCTGAACCACAAGCCCTCATGGTCTCCTCCATTGCGGAAAGAGCAAAAAGTAAATCTAGTGTAATCATGTAACCAAAATAACCTTGTTCAAAGCTGTGGCTCACTCTTAATTGACATTCTGACACTTCATTTTAATCCAAATATAGTTCTTTCGCATCCGCAAACTGATGAGACTGGCCGAAGATTCATCTATGCGCCTATCTCGATAGAAACAGTGGATTGTGCCAGGAAGGCATTAATTTATCTCTACAAGGAGCAAGCGTCATCAAAGGTGGATTGGCCAAACCCTGCACCTCATCCGCGCAAGGATATCCCGCTGAAGGAGGCTATCGAGGAATACGAGGGGAAACTAGTGTACGACACCTCATTCCAGGGATCGACGCGCACTGATACCTGTTCTATTCGCGACCCCTATAATGAGAAGCAGTTCATTCGGATGGCCCTCCATACGTGGGGTATGAAGCCAATGCTGCGGCTAAAAGGGAAGCGAGTGTACCATGCGGAAGGTAGATTTCAATATATGCGTGAGCGCCTTTGCATCTTGGCACGACACCATATGCTGCTGCGAGATGAAGACATTCGCAATCTTAACCTATCTGATGTGTTCAGTATCATGTCCTCCCATCCGGCAAGTGGGTCCCAGCCAGCTCTCGGACTTACGTTTTGCATATCTCGTGGCAAAACAAATAAAAAGGGTGTTAAGCTTTATGCAACCGCCTTTCGTCATAAAGTTTTTTACAGGTGTACTGTAGGAGCGTTTGGCTTCTACATGTTAGAACGATTTATGGTAAGAGATTTGTGCCATTCTTGTCTCTTCTTACTGCAATATAGGTTATGTACTTTCCTAGCTCGTTGTTAAATGTTGGGTCGCGTACCATTCCTATAATAGCTGGATAAGGAGGATGTCCCAAACTTCGCTGATCCTGACGATTGGTACAACATCAAGCTTTTGGTCGCGGCTAGTACGATCGAGAAGCGCAACGCAGGCCTTCGCAAGAATGCTGTTGCACCAAAGACTCAAATCGATGCCACAGCTTCTGTGATGCGAACCTGTGGCATTTATTCGACCAAGGTCACTCACGCCGGTCGACACGCAGGAACATCAGATGCGTACCGTCTGGGCTTAGGCTTGGAGCATATCCGTCACCTTGGGCGTTGGGTAATGGGACAGATGGAGAGTTTCTATGCTCCAAAGAACCCCACCACTGGCGCGTTTTATATGGCTCATTTCAACAAGGAACAGGAACCTTATATCCTTGAGCGTAATCTCGTTATCCCTGACTTGGAGCTGCAGAGGAAAATTTTCCCTTGGATCGAAGGGAACTTTAACAGCAGCGTTAGAGAGAATGAGGAATGGGTCAAGGATTGTAATGATGCTATGACAGATGTAAACCCGGATCTCATCACGGAGGACGACCTGCACTGGGGAGGCTGGCAGGAGCGTATGCGCCATTCGACAGCGGCTAGGGATCAAGATGAAGAAACTACGGGAAGCTCCGCCGCAACGGCCAATAAGCTCATGAACAGCGCAATGATTGATCGAAGAGCTTTCCTACTATTGCTGGTACAAATGAGGAGAGTTATCCTTCAAGACGCCGTGCTGTACCTGAAGCCTGACAGCAAAGGAAGGACTCTGAGCAATAAGCTTTTAGAATCACTTCCAGAAATCTTTGAGAGTCAGCTGTTCCTTGACTTTCAGAGAGAGCTCCTTCGTGCGATCGAAGTGCATCAGCAGAGCGCCAATGTTGTCAATCCATTAGTCCCAGTTGACAAACATGTGGTCTCCAACGCGCTAAACAGCCTTAGTCACCAGAATGCATCTCTTGAAGCAGCTATTGCTCGGCAAGGAGCACAAATGGCACAGCAAGAAGCACAACAAAGGGCGCAGTTGTCTGCCATGAGCTCAGAGCTCGCGACGCTAAAGCAGCAAATGGAGATAGTGATACATTTATTGCAGGATCCGTCAGCTCGCCAAGCTCCAGCGCATCCCTTGAATTCAGCCGGTCTTCTTGGGCCATATCCCCATACTATGCCAAGCTATCCTGCTCTGCGCAGAGTCCCTCAACAGCAGCCGTTTGCGACGCGTCCCCCACAGGTACCTCAACAGCACTCATCGCTGGTTCAAGCTCCTCTACATTGCTTCCAACGAGCGCCAGAGCCATCGCATCACTCGTCCCCAGGCCCCAGCTCATCAAGCGCCACTTTCAAATGGAAAGCAGACCGCGGAAAGCTCACAGTGGCAGATGCTTGGGATGAGTTTCATGGGCCCCTTGCAGCATTTAAAAGATTGAACCCGAGTTGGCCAGTGAATACATCAGACCAAAGGGCCTACAATCGACGATATGAGTTAATTAGGCTGATCAACGAAGCAGCACGAAGGGAAGGTCGCAATCCTGAAGACATTGTTGCTGAGTGGTCACAGGCAAATGAGGGAAAGACTATTAACTCACTGTTGATATCCATGAAAGCTAGGGAGCAAGAGGATCCTGAAGATGACCAATAAATGACAATACACTTCCCAGGTAGGTAACAATAGCATATATAGAAGCATGTACGATAGTAACATATATAATAATAGATATAGTAATAAAATACTAAATGCATTAATTGCTTTGCCAAAAAAATAAAATAAAAAGAAATTGGTATGTTTGTGAGTCGCGCGTTTGCGATCCGTTTGGCGTTTGGTAGCGTCTAAACGCACTTTCTCCTCATTTCCGTTGAGGGAAATAAATGGCGAATAGTATGGAGTATGGATAAAGGGAATGTTAGTTTAGATTAACTTGACCAGATGTGGTCTGTAAAAAGTCAAATAATACCAGAATAGCAAGGTATCTGAAATACTAATGATTGAAAAGGAAGGAATATACGCCGTTTTCACTACATTTTACGCATTCTGTGGTTTATATTGACTACATTATACGCACTTTGACTTAAATATACGCCAAAATGGTTACACAAACAAGACACAGAGCAGTGACAGTCACATTTCAAGACACAGAGCACTCCCTGTCTTAATATTGATTCAGATTCGCTCTATATACTGTAATAGTTTATTAAGTCAAATTCCAGTGTATGCCCATTAATAGGCAAAATGTTTCATAGGTTTCACGTACAGACACAGAGACACAGAGGTTAGAATTCAGGCACATGTCTTTTCACTACATCTAACTGAAAAGTAGAAACTAAAAGTATCTTTAGTTACACGCGCGTAGCGCGCTCACAAAGCGGTCTGATCTGATCAACACCTTGCTTCATACTCAATTCTTCATTCCCGCATTCCATTCCACTCATTCCACTCATTCCTCATCTGTACTCATTCCGTACTCAAAGGAAAATAACGCGCTTGAGGGAAGCTAACAATTGATCAAGCTCACTAAGATAGCGATTGAACAATTGAAATATGAGGAGAGTATATTCTTGAACTGGACTTGACAATATGAGCTAAAAGTATAAAACCATGTTCGCTTACATTTTTCTTTTTTATTCTTTTCTTTTATACATTATACATCATCGCTATTTATTACGATAACCACTACTTGCAACACTTGATCGTACTCACAAATATCTACCCAATTCCCTCAACAAAAAATATAAAGTAACCTATCAAGATGCCCCGCACTATCGCTTCTTCTTCTTCTGGCAACGCTGCCTCTTCATCAATAAACTCAGGTCCAAGCGGGACCTTCTTCGAATTTAGCGTGAAGCAAGGGAAAGAAGGAAGAAGTGGCTATGCACGAAAGGCTAAGGAAGCCAGAGATGAAAAAGAAAAAAGGAGAGAGATCCGCGAGGGCAAAAGAAGGGCCTGTTCTGTAGGCGTCCACAACGTCTCCGAGGAACACACCCCTCGCAAGCGGATCTACTCCCAAGGCACGATTATCGGTGCAACAACTGATAACTCTTCCAGCCACCTTCAGTCGCCTTTTTCGTCTGAAGAAACAGCAGAGCAGAGAAAAACCTGTGCTAACCATGTTCTCGAATCTCTCCTCGCCAACAAGAATCCCTCAAAGACATTGCTGCAGTACAAGACATACTTGAAAGCTTGGCAGGTAAGTTTATTATTTTGTTTATTTGTTTATTTTATTTTTTAGGACAGTCAAATTTTTTTTTTTCATGCTTCGTAATACAAAATATGCAAATACAATATAAATGATAGGTGTTCTGCAGCACAAGAGAAAAAGCGGACTGCAGCGTTGACGCAAGAAAAATGTTAAAGTTTTCGAGGAGGTTGTTTTTCAAGCGCACAGTAAAGAAATATATTGATTCAAACGCGGGATTCAGTGGCGTCGTTGGAAAGGCTTCATCACAAGCGGCCAGATCAGTGTTAGAGGGCAAGCTGACTCGCGAAAATAAGAGAAAACCAAAGGCTTGGAAAGCAGAGACAGAGGAAAGTATTTTTCAGGATTTGTCCATGAGCTGGAGCAAAATTATAGCCAACGTAATTCACAGCCTTATGAGACTCCGGCATTTGAGGGGTTTGAGAAGCCTCCCAAGGTGACAAAGACGATGCAGGAAGCGAAGACGAGGAACAAAATCACTCGCAACCAGCTTGAAGAAGAGGCCCTCATGTCTGCTGAACCACAAGCCCTCATGGTCTCCTCCATTGCGGAAAGAGCAAAAAGTAATCTAGTGTAATCATGTAACCAAAATAACCTTGTTCAAAGCTGTGGCTCACTCTTAATTGACATTCTGACACTTCATTTTAATCCAAATATAGTTCTTTCGCATCCGCAAACTGATGAGACTGGGCCCGAAGATTCATCTATGCGCCTATCTCGATAGAAAACAGTGGATTGTGCCAGGAAGGCATTAATTTATCTCTACAAGGAGCAAGCGTCATCAAAGGTGGATTGGCAACCTGACATCATCCGCGCAAGGATTCCCGCTGAAGGAGGCTATCGAGGATACGAGGGAAACTAGTGTACGACACCTCATTCCAGGGATCGACGCGCACTGATACCTGTTCTATTCGCGACCCTATAATGAGAAGCAGTTCATTCGGATGGCCCTCCATACGTGGGGTATGAAGCCAATGCTGCGGCTAAAAGGGAAGCGAGTGTACCATGCGGAGGTAGATTTCAATATATGCGTGAGCGCCTTTGCATCTTGGCACGACACCATATGCTGCTGCGAGATGAAGACATTCGCAATCTTAACCTATCTGATGTGTTCAGTTATCATGTCCTCCCATCCGGCAAGTGGGTCCCAGCCAGCTCTCGGACTTACGTTTGCATATCTCGTGGCAAAACAAATAAAAAGGGTGTTAAGCTTTATGCAACCGCCTTTCGTCATAAAGTTTTTTACAGGTGTACTGTAGGAGCGTTTGGCTTCTACATGTTAGAACGATTTATGGTAAGAGATTTGTGCCATTCTTGTCTCTTCTTACTGCAATATAGGTTATGTACTTTCCTAGCTCGTTGTTAAATGTTGGGTCGCGTACCATTCCTATAATAGCTGGATAAGGAGGATGTCCCAAACTTCGCTGATCCTGACGATTGGTACAACATCAAGCTTTTGGTCGCGGCTAGTACGATCGAGAAGCGCAACGCAGGCCTTCGCAAGAATGCTGTTGCACCAAAGACTCAAATCGATGCCACAGCTTCTGTGATGCGAACCTGTGGCATTTATTCGACCAAGGTCACTCACGCCGGTCGACACGCAGGAACATCAGATGCGTACCGTCTGGGCTTAGGCTTGGAGCCATATCCGTCACCTTGGGCGTTGGGTAATGGGACAGATGGAGAGTTTCTATGCTCCAAAGAACCCCACCACTGGCGCGTTTTATATGGCTCATTTCAACAAGGAACAGGAACCTTATATCCTTGAGCGTAATCTCGTTATCCCTGACTTGGAGCTGCAGAGGAAAATTTTCCCTGGATCGAAGGGTTATAACAGCAGCTTGAGAGAAATGAGGAATGGTAATTGTAATGATGCTATGACAGATGTAAACCCGGATCTCATCACGGAGGACGACCTGCACTGGGGAGGCTGGCAGGAGCGTATGCGCCATTCGACAGCGGCTAGGGATCAAGATGAAGAAACTACGGGAAGCTCCGCCGCAACGGCCAATAAGCTCATGAACAGCGCAATGATTGATCGAAGAGCTTTCCTACTATTGCTGGTACAAATGAGGAGAGTTATCCTTCAAGACGCCGTGCTGTACCTGAAGCCTGACAGCAAAGGAAGGACTCTGAGCAATAAGCTTTTAGAATCACTTCCAGAAATCTTTGAGAGTCAGCTGTTCCTTGACTTTCAGAGAGAGCTCCTTCGTGCGATCGAAGTGCATCAGCAGAGCGCCAATGTTGTCAATCCATTAGTCCCAGTTGACAAACATGTGGTCTCCAACGCGCTAAACAGCCTTAGTCACCAGAATGCATCTCTTGAAGCAGCTATTGCTCGGCAAGGAGCACAAATGGCACAGCAAGAAGCACAACAAAGGGCGCAGTTGTCTGCCATGAGCTCAGAGCTCGCGACGCTAAAGCAGCAAATGGAGATAGTGATACATTTATTGCAGGATCCGTCAGCTCGCCAAGCTCCAGCGCATCCCTTGAATTCAGCCGGTCTTCTTGGGCCATATCCCCATACTATGCCAAGCTATCCTGCTCTGCGCAGAGTCCCTCAACAGCAGCCGTTTGCGACGCGTCCCCCACAGGTACCTCAACAGCACTCATCGCTGGTTCAAGCTCCTCTACATTGCTTCCAACGAGCGCCAGAGCCATCGCATCACTCGTCCCCAGGCCCCAGCTCATCAAGCGCCACTTTCAAATGGAAAGCAGACCGCGGAAAGCTCACAGTGGCAGATGCTTGGGATGAGTTTCATGGGCCCCTTGCAGCATTTAAAAGATTGAACCCGAGTTGGCCAGTGAATACATCAGACCAAAGGGCCTACAATCGACGATATGAGTTAATTAGGCTGATCAACGAAGCAGCACGAAGGGAAGGTCGCAATCCTGAAGACATTGTTGCTGAGTGGTCACAGGCAAATGAGGGAAAGACTATTAACTCACTGTTGATATCCATGAAAGCTAGGGAGCAAGAGGATCCTGAAGATGACCAATAAATGACAATACACTTCCCAGGTAGGTAACAATAGCATATATAGAAGCATGTACGATAGTAACATATATAATAATAGATATAGTAATAAAATACTAAATGCATTAATTGCTTTGCCAAAAAAATAAAATAAAAAGAAATTGGTATGTTTGTGAGTCGCGCGTTTGCGATCCGTTTGGCGTTTGGTAGCGTCTAAACGCACTTTCTCCTCATTTCCGTTGAGGGAAATAAATGGCGAATAGTATGGAGTATGGATAAAGGGAATGTTAGTTTAGATTAACTTGACCAGATGTGGTCTGTAAAAAGTCAAATAATACCAGAATAGCAAGGTATCTGAAATACTAATGATTGAAAAGGAAGGAATATACGCCGTTTTCACTACATTTTACGCATTCTGTGGTTTATATTGACTACATTATACGCACTTTGACTTAAATATACGCCAAAATGGTTACACAAACAAGACACAGAGCAGTGACAGTCACATTTCAAGACACAGAGCACTCCCTGTCTTAATATTGATTCAGATTCGCTCTATATACTGTAATAGTTTATTAAGTCAAATTCCAGTGTATGCCCATTAATAGGCAAAATGTTTCATAGGTTTCACGTACAGACACAGAGACACAGAGGTTAGAATTCAGGCACATGTCTTTTCACTACATCTAACTGAAAAGTAGAAACTAAAAGTATCTTTAGTTACACGCGCGTAGCGCGCTCACAAAGCGGTCTGATCTGATCAACACCTTGCTTCATACTCAATTCTTCATTCCCGCATTCCATTCCACTCATTCCACTCATTCCTCATCTGTACTCATTCCGTACTCAAAGGAAAATAACGCGCTTGAGGGAAGCTAACAATTGATCAAGCTCACTAAGATAGCGATTGAACAATTGAAATATGAGGAGAGTATATTCTTGAACTGGACTTGACAATATGAGCTAAAAGTATAAAACCATGTTCGCTTACATTTTTCTTTTTTATTCTTTTCTTTTATACATTATACATCATCGCTATTTATTACGATAACCACTACTTGCAACACTTGATCGTACTCACAAATATCTACCCAATTCCCTCAACAAAAAATATAAAGTAACCTATCAAGATGCCCCGCACTATCGCTTCTTCTTCTTCTGGCAACGCTGCCTCTTCATCAATAAACTCAGGTCCAAGCGGGACCTTCTTCGAATTTAGCGTGAAGCAAGGGAAAGAAGGAAGAAGTGGCTATGCACGAAAGGCTAAGGAAGCCAGAGATGAAAAAGAAAAAAGGAGAGAGATCCGCGAGGGCAAAAGAAGGGCCTGTTCTGTAGGCGTCCACAACGTCTCCGAGGAACACACCCCTCGCAAGCGGATCTACTCCCAAGGCACGATTATCGGTGCAACAACTGATAACTCTTCCAGCCACCTTCAGTCGCCTTTTTCGTCTGAAGAAACAGCAGAGCAGAGAAAAACCTGTGCTAACCATGTTCTCGAATCTCTCCTCGCCAACAAGAATCCCTCAAAGACATTGCTGCAGTACAAGACATACTTGAAAGCTTGGCAGGTAAGTTTATTATTTTGTTTATTTGTTTATTTTATTTTTTAGGACAGTCAAATTTTTTTTTTCATGCTTCGTAATACAAAATATGCAAATACAATATAAATGATAGGTGTTCTGCAGCACAAGAGAAAAAGCGGACTGCAGCGTTGACGCAAGAAAAATGTTAAAGTTTTTCGAGGAGGTTGTTTTCAAGCGCACAGTAAAGAAATATATTGATTCAAACGCGGGATTCAGTGGCGTCGTTGGAAAGGCTTCATCACAAGCGGCCAGATCAGTGTTAGAGGGCAAGCTGACTCGCGAAAATAAGAGAAAACCAAAGGCTTGGAAAGCAGAGACAGAGGAAAGTATTTTTCAGGATGTTGTCCATGAGCTGGAGCAAAATTATAGCCAACGTAATTCACAGCCTTATGAGACTCCGGCATTTGAGGGGTTTGAGGAAGCCTCCCAAGGTGACAAAGACGATGCAGGAAGCGAAGACGAGGAACAAAATCACTCGCAACCAGCTGAAGAAGAGGCCCTCATGTCTGCTGAACCACAAGCCCTCATGGTCTCCTCCATTGCGGAAAGAGCAAAAAGTAAATCTAGTGTAATCATGTAACCAAAATAACCTTGTTCAAAGCTGTGGCTCACTCTTAATTGACATTCTGACACTTCATTTTAATCCAAATATAGTTCTTTCGCATCCGCAAACTGATGAGACTGGCCGAAGATTCATCTATGCGCCTATCTCGATAGAAACAGTGGATTGTGCCAGGAAGGCATTAATTTATCTCTACAAGGAGCAAGCGTCATCAAAGGTGGATTGGCCAAACCCTGCACCTCATCCGCGCAAGGATATCCCGCTGAAGGAGGCTATCGAGGAATACGAGGGGAAACTAGTGTACGACACCTCATTCCAGGGATCGACGCGCACTGATACCTGTTCTATTCGCGACCCCTATAATGAGAAGCAGTTCATTCGGATGGCCCTCCATACGTGGGGTATGAAGCCAATGCTGCGGCTAAAAGGGAAGCGAGTGTACCATGCGGAAGGTAGATTTCAATATATGCGTGAGCGCCTTTGCATCTTGGCACGACACCATATGCTGCTGCGAGATGAAGACATTCGCAATCTTAACCTATCTGATGTGTTCAGTATCATGTCTCCCATCCGGCAAGTGGGTCCCAGCCAGCTCTCGGACTTACGTTTTGCATATCTCGTGGCAAAACAAATAAAAAGGGTGTTAAGCTTTATGCAACCGCCTTTCGTCATAAAGTTTTTTACAGGTGTACTGTAGGAGCGTTTGGCTTCTACATGTTAGAACGATTTATGGTAAGAGATTTGTGCCATTCTTGTCTCTTCTTACTGCAATATAGGTTATGTACTTTCCTAGCTCGTTGTTAAATGTTGGGTCGCGTACCATTCCTATAATAGCTGGATAAGGAGGATGTCCCAAACTTCGCTGATCCTGACGATTGGTACAACATCAAGCTTTTGGTCGCGGCTAGTACGATCGAGAAGCGCAACGCAGGCCTTCGCAAGAATGCTGTTGCACCAAAGACTCAAATCGATGCCACAGCTTCTGTGATGCGAACCTGTGGCATTTATTCGACCAAGGTCACTCACGCCGGTCGACACGCAGGAACATCAGATGCGTACCGTCTGGGCTTAGGCTTGGAGCATATCCGTCACCTTGGGCGTTGGGTAATGGGACAGATGGAGAGTTTCTATGCTCCAAAGAACCCCACCACTGGCGCGTTTTATATGGCTCATTTCAACAAGGAACAGGAACCTTATATCCTTGAGCGTAATCTCGTTATCCCTGACTTGGAGCTGCAGAGGAAAATTTTCCCTTGGATCGAAGGGAACTTTAACAGCAGCGTTAGAGAGAATGAGGAATGGGTCAAGGATTGTAATGATGCTATGACAGATGTAAACCCGGATCTCATCACGGAGGACGACCTGCACTGGGGAGGCTGGCAGGAGCGTATGCGCCATTCGACAGCGGCTAGGGATCAAGATGAAGAAACTACGGGAAGCTCCGCCGCAACGGCCAATAAGCTCATGAACAGCGCAATGATTGATCGAAGAGCTTTCCTACTATTGCTGGTACAAATGAGGAGAGTTATCCTTCAAGACGCCGTGCTGTACCTGAAGCCTGACAGCAAAGGAAGGACTCTGAGCAATAAGCTTTTAGAATCACTTCCAGAAATCTTTGAGAGTCAGCTGTTCCTTGACTTTCAGAGAGAGCTCCTTCGTGCGATCGAAGTGCATCAGCAGAGCGCCAATGTTGTCAATCCATTAGTCCCAGTTGACAAACATGTGGTCTCCAACGCGCTAAACAGCCTTAGTCACCAGAATGCATCTCTTGAAGCAGCTATTGCTCGGCAAGGAGCACAAATGGCACAGCAAGAAGCACAACAAAGGGCGCAGTTGTCTGCCATGAGCTCAGAGCTCGCGACGCTAAAGCAGCAAATGGAGATAGTGATACATTTATTGCAGGATCCGTCAGCTCGCCAAGCTCCAGCGCATCCCTTGAATTCAGCCGGTCTTCTTGGGCCATATCCCCATACTATGCCAAGCTATCCTGCTCTGCGCAGAGTCCCTCAACAGCAGCCGTTTGCGACGCGTCCCCCACAGGTACCTCAACAGCACTCATCGCTGG